>NW_010274323.1:0-16986 GCF_000690775.1 Eurypyga helias | reverse complement strand
GGAGGGTGTGTTGGGAGCAAAAGGGCAGGGGAGATGTCAAGGGGCAGCCTGACCATGGGATGAGGGGATGGAAGAGTAAAAAGCATGTTTTAGGGGGAGTCTGGTGCTGGGGAGGAGAGACGTGGTGGGGGCAGCTTCGTTTGAGGGCTGGAAGGCACAAGTGTTTTATGGGGTGGGGAGAGTCTGATGCTTGAGGGTGGAGGGGCAGGAGAGGGGCTGTGTGGTGAAACTGGCCCTAGGATGGGAGAAGAGTGGCACGGGAGTGTGGGGTCTGTTGGCATAACAGATGCTGTGAGAAGGATGAAGCTGGTGGGGTAGGAGGGCACAGGTACAGCCTGAACATTGCATTTTCATCATTTTCCGTAACCTTCGAGACCTGAATAAAAAGACCTAACGTTTGCCTGGGAGGTGAGCGTTGTGTCTGTGGCAGTAGCAAGTGTAATGCACGTGTGTACTGCTGTTGGAGACACCCTGGTAATCAGTGCCTTAGGATCAAGGAGATTCCATTCTCTAATGAGGCAAGGCTAAAAAAATACATTAAGGATAAAGCAGTCTGAGTGTTCAGAGAGTGTCCTACAGGTGAGGTATCTTGAGCGTGCAGTTAGACTTAGTTATATCACCTCAGTTGCAGCTGGCTTGCTTCCAGCACATTAGGGTGTAGGTAAAGGAGCTGGGATCCGATTGCATCCATCTGTGTAAACATATCCTGAAAAATGATCTAAGCTGGAATCGCTGCAGGTGAGCACTTCCTTCTGTCCCCACCTCTGTGTTTCTCCTGGAGTGGTGCTTGCAGGATTGGTAGTGAGCTGGCCCCAAGTGAAGTCTGAGAGAAAGAAAAGTCATTGAGGCTGTACTTGAAGCTCTGTACTAGTACAAGAAAATTATTGAGGCATGTTATTAGTGGGACTGCAGCACTCGACATAATTCGTTTAAGCTCCCACTGAAATGTTCCTTGAGTGAAAATTGTGACAATATCCAATTACACGATAAGGAAAAGGTGGTAACTGTTTGGTAGCAGTGTGATCAGAGAAGAAAATTCACTCTCTTCCTCCCCAGTAATTTTTTTTCTTTGTATCTGTTTCCTGATCCAGTTTGCATGTGAGAACATGAATACCTGTACCAGCAGAGAATGGGCCTGCAGTGAGCCATGAGTGGTGTAGTGATGATCTGTCAGGTCTGGCTAAAGATGAAGCAGCTTAAGCAGCTCTGTAATTAAAAGTTCTCCACCAGCCAAGCTTGTTAAAGACATTCTTGCTCATAGCTATGTTATGGTTCGCTCAGTTGTCCAGTCACAGGATAGGAGGAAAGTTCCCCCTTTTTATTTCTTGGAAAAGAAAAACAAACCCCAAAACCCCAAATGTTTTCCTGATCTGTTTTATATCGTGGCCCCATAAACGGTTACGTCTTGTTGCAAATCCAAGGTGGGGTGGGAACCTTCTCAACCAATGTCACGCTATACTGTAAAGCATCTGCATCAGTTTTTACACTGCTGTCTTTACAGTTTTTAATTTTGTTAGGTTTTTGTTGACAGAGTTTAACTTACCAGTGTTATCTAAAGCTGAGCTGTTTTGAAACCTTGCTGCTGTGTAAAGAGGGAGGAAGCACTTGCCTGCCTTTGCTCCCAGACACGTATCTGTACTGTTTTCTTTGTGTGGTCTTGGACCTTAGCTCTCCTTGAGCAGGTTGGATTCACTCACTAACCCAGAAGAGGTTACTACCCTGTTTTTAGCTGGGGTAAGTTTCAGCTGCAGTAATAAATGGAATTGATTTATTAAGCAGGGTTTGATGAGCACCAGAGCCAGCATAAGGTAAAGAGAGGAAGGGTGCAGTGGGGAATGCAGAGGAGGAAGCAGATGCCTCGCACATTAAGTAGCTTGGCAGGGGAAGAACACTCCTGAATTAGGAGCCATCACTGAAGTTGTTCTTTGCTCGACTTAAAGCTGTGCTTGAAAACCTTGTCTTTGTAAACAGAGTAGCACAGTTGGACAGCACAAACGTTCAGTCCTTTTCTGTGTTCTGAGATTCACATAAGGAGACGAACTTGAGTTATTTTACCTTTATAGTGATGTCAGTGTATGTTCAGAATATTTCTGGTTCTGCTTAGTCCCAGTCCTTTGTACAGCTCAGCAACAAAAAGTCGCACTTCGTTTTTCTATGTCAAGCCTGTAAAATGGCTTCTGCATGTTTGTTCCTCCTGTTGCCATGAGCTAATAATTAAGGAAAGTCGATGAAAGAGTTTCTTCTCACAGGAGCTTGTGTGGAAAGGAATGAGAATGAATAGATGAGAATAAATTGCCAGAAGTCATTCTGGGAGAGGACGGGGTTAGGGACAGTTACAATCCAGAGTCCAAACTCGTAACAGCTACATCTCACATCTCTTAAATGTTTTGCAGCTCTTCAGTCATTGGGAGACTGATGGAGTCAAATTAGGTGGTGGTAGTATTTGATGAGTAAAATACTTGGGTTTAGTATATGGCTGCAAAGAGCCTTTGCTTTTAGATAGTGCTGTACTGTTTGCTTTTTTTTTTTTTAATTTCAAGTAACTGTGCTTGAGTGGTTTATTTAGTTGGAAAAAATACAATCTTCAGACATCATACTTTCACTGTCCTTATTTTTGCTTCAGGACAAATTGATTGCTTTAGCAAAAGTAGGGTTGTTTTTAATCTAAATTGATTTGTCCCTCCCCCTACAAAGTGGCTGGCAGAAATGCCTCTTTCATAATTAAGACTGCTTGTATTTCACAAACCAAGTGTCCCAATGTGCCAGTCTTCTGAGACCCACTTTCGCAGAAAAAAAAAAAAGAATAAAAATTGCTTAACACCACCCATACCCGCAGAAGAAACCCAAAACAATCTCCCATGAGCCTTACAAGTACACTTTTAAAAAACTGCCTGCCTTGATGTCTTAAGAAAACTTTACTGGAAAACATCCTTCATCAGAGTTTGTTGTACTTTGTTCTACCTATAGTTCTGTTTTAGATTACTCAAGGCTAAAGAAAAATGTGAAGGTGCAATCCTGTGTTTTGGAGTTGAAGAATTCAGACTTCTAGAAACTCATAGAGGTGGGGAGAAGAAAAGAATTTCACAGGGAAATTGCGTAAAGCTGGGAAAACGGAGGCAAGAGGCTGGAATATTAGATTTGAATTTTCTCAGCTTCTGGTTCCTGGAATTTGAGTTGATTTCACGTGGGAAATCTGCCATTCCTGACATGCTTAGGGCCAAGTCTTCTGTTACTGGGGGTTTGTAGGTTTCAGGCACTTGTTTCATGATGGTGCACATTTTGCAGCAGACAAATATGCTTAGTCGTTAGTATGAAGTCTTTGTAGTGTATTACTGCTGGTAATTGGATCTGGTGGTAATATTTCCTCTTAATCTCAATACGGTAAAAATCATCTGTTTGCTACTTTGCAGTTACACTAATTCTTCTGACTTTTTGCCTGTGGGATGATAAGAGTCATTCATGTCATTCACCTTTTCTTTTTCATACTCTGCTTATCTGTTTTCTTCACTTAATTTAAGCCAGGCTTCCTCCCTGCCTCTCCAGCCCAATTTCTGTCCTGCCCTTCCCCTCTCAAACACAGGCCTTCCCCTCCCCACCAACATCTCTCCTGCACTTCCTCCCCAGCGCTGACCCCTTCCCACCCTTCATCTGCTGCACGTCCTTCACCGGTGTGTCTCTGCTGCTAAATGACGCAGCCAGGGAACAGCTTGGGCACTGGCTTCTCTGTGGTTCACGCTGGTAATTCGCTCCTGGCTCTGACTCGGGACTCCTCTCTCTGAGACAGGTCTGCTGGCATAGAGGAGAGGGGCGCCAGGCCTAAAGCAGCATGGGTGCCAGCGGGTCTGTTCAGTGTGCCCTCTGGGCTGGGGGGTGGTTCAGGTAGTACTTTGGCAGAACGTGTAGCTGGAGTCTGCTGTTCTATAAGTTTTTTTTAATGATGCCTGGGGCTTGCTATATTTTATTGATTCCTTTTTCATTTAATTTCATCTCATACCTTTTTCATATGTACTTTGCCTGCACTTTTGGTGCTCTTTTCATGCTAATTTCATACTAATTTTTGTTTAATTTCTAAGATTTTTCATACTTGTGCCATATCTGCTTCCTCCTGTGCTGGTAATAGCCTTCAGGTTCTTAGATCATAGAATCACAGAATGGTTTGTTTGGAAGGGACCTTACCAACCCCCCTGCCATGGGCAGGGACACCTTCCACTAGACCAGGTTGCTCCAAGCCTCATCCAGCCTGGCCTTGAACACTTCCAGGGATGGGGCATCCACAGCTTCTCTGGGCAACCTGTTCCAGTGCCTCACCACCCTCTCCGGGAGGAATTTCTTCCTGATATCTCATCTAAACCTCCCCACTTACAATTTAAACCCATTACCCCTTGTTCTGTCACTACAGGCCCTTGTAAAAAGACTCTCCCCCAACTTTGTGTCGGTCCCTTCAGGTACTGGAAGGTGCTGTAAGGTCTCCCTGGAGCCTTTTCTTCTCCAGGCTGAACAAGCCCAGTTCTCTCAGCCTGTCCCCATAGCAGAGGTGCTCAATCCCTCTTATCATCTTTGTGGCCTCCTCTGGACTCGCTCCAAGCGGTCTATATCCTTCTGATGTTCAGGGCCTCAGAGCTGGATGCAGCACTCCAGGTGGGGTCTCAACCAGAGCAGAGTACAGGGGCAGAATCCCCTCCCGCGACCTGCTGGCCACACTTCTCCTGATGCAGCCCAGAATACGGTTGGCTTTCTGGGCTGCCAGCACACACTGCCAGCTCATGTTGCCTCTTTTTCCTCCTATTGCAAAAGTTATTTTTCCTGCTTAGGATTCCAGTGCTGATATCTCCTCTGGCCCTCTTTGACCCCTTAATGTCTGTATTCTCTCTCTTAATCTGCATTATTTATGTTGTAAGCTCCCTAGGACAGCACTGTGTATAATATTATTAAAGACACAAATGCCTCAGCAGTTGCACAAGCGCAACGTGTTTTTTTCTTCCTGTATAAGTGTGGGCTGGACATCTGTACTAGTATAGCTTGGGCCAGGTAGTCATGCACATGACAGCTGGCTGGTCTCCTCACAGATAAATCACCGATTGGCTAGAGGTAATAGCAAGAACAAACCTAATTATTACACTAATGAGTTATTTTGAAAACTGGTGGATGGAAGACCAAAGCACCGGCCAGAGATGGAGATGAAGCAGAATGAAGTGCGAGTGCTGCATCGCTTTCCTGGCCACATGCACGTCGCTGTAGGATGGGCCAGAGGTTGGCCCCTGGGACGGATGGCGCAGACTAGCCATGCCGCTGCTGCATCAGGCTCGCTTCACGTGTGGTTTCTCCTGGGGAGAGCTGTTTGGGCTGGTGCTGAGCAAAGCCAGAGAGCCAGCTAACACCACAACAGATCCTGCCTTATCTGCCAGGTGGACATAGTCATCACGTGTCACCCTTCTGAGGTGTGCGAGAAGCCTGTACTGGCCAGGTTGTGGTCTGAAATAGTCCAGAATTGCTGGGTGTGTTAAAACATGGTTTTCATTTACTTGTGCTCTGAACCATCATGTATTTGGAAGTAGGGTGGGGAGACTAAGAGGGATGTTAGTGTTACCCTTGAATATTCTTCTGTAGGCCAGCTTGGATCTCTGGGGTATGCTCTCAAGAAACTCCCTTCTGTCAGGACCTGGCACCTGAGTACTGTGGTGGTTGTGCGTGATTGTGTTGTGCTGGGATACCTGATGATCGCGGTGTGCTCTACCTCTGTGCTGTGTTATGAGTGACATGCAGGTCACTGTGTTCTTGCTTTTACATTCTTCTGGAAGCTGGGTTAAATATGACTAAAATTAGCTTAAGTGTTACTAAAGAAAGAACCCGGTTGCGACGTTTTCATTCCAGGCTGTGGTCATTTTGCTCTGTTCAGGTGGCTTTCTGGCCAGACTGGTAAAACTCTTTCATTTCTTGCAGTACTTAGGGACATGGTTTAGGGTGGACTTGGCAGTGCTGGGTTGACGGTCGAAGTTGATCATCTTAAAAGGTCTTCTCCAACCTGAACAATTTTATGATTCTATGATTCATAAATTGAAAATAAAGAAAAATAGTGTTTTGTTGAGATACTGAGAATTTTAAAAGAATCAGTTAATGAATTCAGGTGGACTGAAGAATTGATGCTCAGAGATGGAAGAAGTAACCTGGAGCCTGGTCTGCAGTAGTCGTGGTGGAAACCAGGGAAGCCCCAGCTGTGGCTGACAGCAGAGATCTTGGTGAAGACACTTCAAACACTGAGAACCAGCAAAAGTCGTTAAAGGGAGATGTAAATCTGTTCTCTCAAGTTGGTACAGCTGTAGAGTAGAGTGCAAGAAGTTCAGGTTAGGAGGAAAATAATTGAAAATGACACTGTGTTAGACATTTCAAGGGGAATGAAAAATAGCCCTCTGCTCATTTGACTGCAAGGGAAGCAAGTGGCGAAGATAAGTTGTCATGGAATGAAAGTGATGCTAGGATTGAAAGTAATTCAGATGTCATTCACAGAGTAGGTGAGGATGTCTTCCTTTCTTTTTTTAGTTGTGTGGATGATACTGAAAATTTTTAAAAAGCCAAACCGAAACAAGGCAAATCCCTGACGGTGATCCAACACCTCACGAGGGACAGAGCGTGTCAGAGGGCAGGAGGCGCACGCTCTTTCTCGGGGTATTGGTGGAACTGACTTATGAAAAATTCTGGAAGCCAGGTTTTGCAATCCATGAAATCGAGGAGGGACCAGCTAATTGAGGAACAACAAATCTGAATGGTTAAGAGGACACATGAGAAACAAGTTGCTGATTTGAACAACACTTCTTTCACAATCCAAGTGTTACCTGAGGGCGTTTTGGGATTAAGTTACTCCAGAGTGCTTAAAAATAATTTTTATAAAGCAAAGGAATAACGTTCCTGTAAAATTCTTACAGAATTGCAAACAGCTATGAAAGAACATACAAATAATTGAACGTAATTTTGAAAGAAATCTGACATCAGTCTGTAGCTCTGCCTGCCACTTGCATAACCGCAGGTATTTTCTTAACTGGTTTGAATACTAGGGATTGCTGTGCTTTTAGCATGCATATGTGACTGGAGGTATAAAGTTTTTTTGGCTTTATAATGATTTGCAGCATATGTATTGTGTAAGTGTGGCCAGCAGGTCGAGGGAGGGGATTCTCCCCATCTGCTCTGCTCTGGTGAGACCCCACCTGGAGTGCTGTGTCCAGCTGTGGAGCCCTCAACATCAGAAGGATATAGACTGGTTGGAGCGAGTCCAGAGGAGGCCACGAAGATGATCAGAGGGCTGGAACACCTCTCCTATGATGAAAGGCTGCGAGAGTTGGGCTGGTTCAGCCTGGAGAAGAGGAGGCTCTGGGGAGACTTTATTGCAGCCTTCCAGTACCTGAAGGGGCTACAAGGAAGCTGAGGGAGACTTTTTACAAGGGCCTGTAGTGACAGGACAAGGGGTCATGGGTTTAAATTGAAAGCAGGGAGGTTTAGATTAGATATCAGGAAGAAATTCTTCCTGGAGAGGGTGGGGAAGCACTGGCACAGGTTGCCCAGAGAAGCTGTGGATGCCCCATCCCTGGAAGTGTCCAAGGCCAGGCTGGATGAGGCTTTGAGCAACCTGGTCTAGTGGAAGGTGTCCCTGCCCATGGCAAGGGGACTTGGAACTGGATGGTCTTTAAGGTCCCTTCCCACCCAAACCGTTCTATGATTCTATGGTTCTATGATAACCTGTCTGCACAGCATTATTAATCGTTGCTCAATTTGCCTTTTAAAGGTGCCGAAATGTGACAGTCACTCTTACAAATGTCATAGAATGCTGCCCTCCTGGAGATATGGCTAGGTGTCTGAGTATTTCTGTACCTTCCTTCTTTTTGTTTTCTTTTTTTGTTTCTTTTTTAAATAAAAGATTGTTACAATGGGCTTTATTCAGTTGGATGTTGTGAAGGGATGAGAGGAGATAGTGTTAGTGTTGTTTTTTTTTTTTCACTTTCCATCCATCAGTGCTGTATGTGTTGGCTAATTTCACTGAAATTTGACAGGGGGTCAGTGTACTTGAAGGCATACATGTGGTACAACCCTAGGAAATGGTGGTTTGATGGAGGAAGGAGTGAAAAAGCAATGTTGTACACAATGGCGGAGTTGGTTCAAGGTCTGTGGTTTTCCAGCCTGCCATGTAACCAGTCTTCATATGTTGGTCAGCCGATTAGCAAATTCATTAAGTCAAGCCGTCCTTTGTGCACGGTGCCTCCTGTGGAATCTGTAATTCAGGAACGTGGGTGAAGGTTGAGGATTCTGGAGGTGAGGCTGAGGTTATTGCGGTTGGCTGATGATTGCTTGTAGGTGTTTCATGACACGTCATTAAAATAATCAGGCCTGGCTGGTGCCTCTGACCGCGGGAAGGCTTGGTTTGAAGTCTCGAGTTCCTTTTCTGCTGGAACATGTGGGCAGCCAACCTCAAAGTCTTGCAGAGGACTATGTGGGGGGTCTTTTTACAAGGGCCTGTAGTGACAGGACAAGGGGTAACGGGTTTAAATTGAAAGTGGGGAGGTTTAGACTTGATATCAGGAAGAAATTCTTCCCGGAGAGGGTGGTGAGGCACTGGCACAGGTTGCCCAGAGAAGCTGTGGATGCCCCATCCCTGGAAGTGTTCAAGGCCAGGCTGGATGAGGCTTTGAGCAACCTGGTCTAGTGGAAGGTGTCCCTGCCCATGGCAGGGGGGGTGGAACTGGATGGTCTTTAAGGTCCCTTCCAACCCAAACCATTCTGTGATTCTGTGTAGCTGTGTTTTAAGAATGGTGTTGGAAAGGCATATATTCTTTCCTTGGTTAAGACAGACAAAATCACTTCTGATTTCTTATTTCTGGGGGGTCTAAAATTTGTATATGAAGACTGAATTAATAAAAGAAAGGGCTTTAGTAATACTCTTCCATGAACTGATGGTATCCTGAATCTGGTGGACTGATTTTTCATAATGGTGTTTTCACGTTGGAGAATCAAAATGCAGTTGTGTGAATTCTGTAATTATTGCTAGAATTCTGTAGTTATTGCTAGAATTCTTCTTTTCTATTTTTACTGAGTAGACATACAATAGGCCTTAGATTTCAAATCATTAACAATGTTTTTTTTCTTAGAGTGACTAGTGTATTATTACTTCATGGGTGTTTGTATTTCACTTGAGGGATGATCTTCCATCTCCCTTCCAAATTCTGCTGGACATAAAGGTCTAAACCTCATGTTTCTTCTTTTTAATCTTAGTGGTGTAGTAGCCTGTCTCATGGTTTTTCCACCTATGCGAAATTTAATTTCGAAGCACAGTTTTTAAAATGTTTTTTCATATTTATATATTTCTATTTAAATATTCATATTTAAATAGTTTTTCGTATATATGAACGTTTTCTGTCTATCTATTTCAAGATGGTAAGGGCCCAAGTGTTTCAGTTAGAGTTAAATCGGAGCTAGTTTTAAGCTGTAGGGGAAACAAGGTGATTACCGTCGGAGAGTAAGTCTGTGGTCAGTCAGTTTACACTGGACTGATGAACAGGAAGCTCAGAAATGTTCAAGGGCTAGATGTGTACAAGGTGATCAGGGAATCATTATGGTGCTTGTATATTCAAGGATTTAGTAGGACAGGTTTGGCCATGCCTTTTGCTGTCCATCCTGGTGTCCATCCTGCAGTTCATTCCCTTTGGTAGTAACGAGGATATGGGGTTGCCTTCAAGAGCCTTCTGTCACTGCCAGGCCTGCCTGAAAGTGCAGTTGTGTTTAGGTTTTCAAGTTTTAAACCGTTGTGCGCAGAAGTGAGGAGAACAGTTATTTTTCATAAAAATAAGTCAGTCTGTTTTCAGTTTTCCCCAGGTGGTGTTACAGGCCCGCTTTTCCGTAACAGTGGTAAGGGGACACCCAGTGCTGGGTCGGGGAAATCTTCCCGCGTGCTTGACTTACTCAGGAGTAAGTCTGACCACATTCTTTGTACCAACCTAATCGTGTTTGGAGCCAGAAGTGGTTTCTCTGGAAGTCAGGCTGGCAGGGGTTTAATCCCACCTTCCTCCTGTTGTGAGTGTGGGGCACAGATGTTACACCCGGATGAGCGGGGTGTATTTCCTGGAATCAGTTTCTCACTTGGAGGTGTTGTTAGGGAGTAATGCACGTGTCTGGCTATAGCATGCAGAAGTTCGGTTGCCTGAGGACTGCAGTGCTGTGATCTCTCTGAATTTCATCCAGATACACTTGTGCTTACCCTCATCGTTACAATATCTGGCGACACATGGACTACGTAGCTCAATACTCTGCTGGGTTGTAGTTGTGAAGTACTGCCTGTGCACAGACGGAGCAAATGCAGCAATATCATCATAATTTTTCTTAAGCTACCTCCATTTGTGCTACTGCTTCTTTAGACTTAGTGCTGTGAGGTTGTTTTGCTTCCTTAAAATTTCACCATACGGTTACATACGTGTTACTCTGCTGTCATTTAGGTAACGAAGGTCTGCTCTTGTGCGTAGGAGAGGCTTGGAATTTTGTCTAACGTGTTTGCAAATCACTGGGGAAGTAGCAATAGGCATTTAAAATATTAAAAGATGCTTTCATGCCTGTCTTATGGTATTTGAATGTTTGACAATTTTCTGACTGCTTTTTTCTTAACATACTTGCTTTTTTTTTTTTTAGAATTAGATGTTATTTTCAGCTTTTTTTCCTCAAATCCTCTGTTATCTTTTTATTTAGCGCTGCTGTTTCTTTTTAATAATGACATATTTAGGGTTCTTTTTGCTTCATACTTCCCCCCCCCCCCCATTGATCCTCTTCTTTCCTCTGATTAATTTGTTTCTGCTTGTGCAGTAGGTCTGTATTTTCTGCAGACTCTTGGAAGGAAGGGACCTGAAGAGCTGGAACTTGTAGATGCAGATAGAAGGAAAATAGAACGTTGTAGAAACTCTGGACATTCTCAGGCCATCTGCCCCGTGACAGTGCATGATTTGTTTGAAATTCCTTCTTGCTCTTAGTTGTTGAGTGTTTGGGCATTTAGAGAAGTATTTCTTACAGGAGACTGGGAAAGCCAGGATTTATTAGTTGACTGTGTTAAGAGATAAGAATATGGAGATGTTGGCGAAGCTGGACACTGCTGTTTCTGGAGCTTTGGTGACTTGAGCTCTGCTGGTTTGAAGAGAGAAGCATGTGGAGTTAAATGGCAGGAAGGGCTGCAGAGGCTGGTAGAGGCGAACACTCTGCTGTTGGTATGGACTCTGGATAATGAGTACTTAAGCCTCTGTTTAATGCATAGGCCAGATAAAGACTGAATCTGCAGACTACTGCTGTTTAAAGTTTATTTTTAGTGTGTAAAACGTCATAGTGTAAGGAACCTTAGATTGTAATGAGAGGAAACCATCAGTTTTAGTCTTTGAAATGTGGGGTTTTCTTTATTGCTTTCCAGGTATTATGGAATTCTTGAAGGTTAAGTTATAGGGAGTGATTATAGTCTGCCCTAACTCAAATGCTGAATTCTTAATAGGGTTGGAATTTTTCTTGATGAATAAATCAGTCGTTTCGGTGAGTATTTCAAACCCGGACATTCTTTATGGGCAGAGAGCAAATCTGCTGGAGGAGGTGCCATTATCTGTATGTTAGTTTAACTGTATGTGACAAGCATATTGGTTTACATGATAGAGTGTTTATGGGATTTTGGATATATTGTAGACATTGGTACATTAGGTCTTTTATTCCCTTTGTAGTCTCCTCCCTAGAGAGATACAGGGTGACTTTTTGATTTTACAGTGTTGTCTTATTTTTTTTTTTAAAGGGATGATATAGTCTATGTGTGGAAGTGAGAAGTGAAAGCCATGTGCTTTCTATCTGGAATGGAAAATGGAAAACAGTACAGTCAGGGGTAGCTCATAGTGTCTGTGAAACTTTATTCCACAGTGTTACTGGTCTTTTTTTGTACTTTTTTTTTTTTTAAAAAAAAAAAAAAAAAGGAAAGGTAGTGCTGTATGGGGAAGGGTTGTCTGGGTTAAATACTAAGTTCCATGGAAGGGTGGAGTTGTTAATGACAGCCTTTATCCCAGAGAGTTGTGTAGTCCTTCTAAATATCCTAAGGCCAGGTCGTTGGATGCCTTGAAAATAGGAGATTTTAAGAGTGACTCAGTGTTTTATGGGAAGCCAGAGCAGGAGGTTACAGATCTGGTGTGTTCCTAAGCCACTGTTAGCAAAGGAGATGCTGGAGTATTCTCACCCTGAGGTAGGTGAGGCTGCATCGCTGTGGTCTGCCTGGAGAAGTCATGTTTAGGGAAAACTGGGTCACAGTCCACGGACGTGTGGTGGACTCTGCTGTCCCTGGTTCCAGCCATTTTTTGAGCAGTCTTCTCCTGATAAAGGGTAATATACAGGAGAAACACTGTGACTTCGAGATAAAGTAGAGGCAGCACTGGCAGTGGATTGTGCTTTTCTCTCCTGTGAACTCCTGGCCTTAAAGGGTGTGAGGAGGGGGTTGCTTGTGTGCTGAACCGCCGGGTTTGGAGGTGAGGCAGCATGAGGTTGAGGGGAGGCAGCTGTGTGTCTGCGTTTCATAGAGCAGCAAACACTGGCGGCATCATCTCACGCAGCAGTGCTCCTCTCGTGCAGTGGACAGGACGTACTCTCTCACTAAAGCTGAAAAACTACAATAATTTGTAAACACCGAAGAACTTTGTTTTGTAAAATTTTTGTCACTCCATCTCAAAAAGAGTGAAACTAAGAAATTACAGAGAGCGGTGGTGAGCAGTGGGAAGTATGGAGCTGGTTTGGCCATTCCTGGACACCCAGTAGCCAACTGTTTGGATCAGTGAGCTGAAGCAGAATTGCAGTCCTTCATTCTTGTAGCAAATAACACCCCAAACTAAATTTTTCAGCTGTCAACACTAAGGTCCTGATACAGACCACCCTGAGGTGCCTGAATAAGGGTGCCCTGGGATTCATCCTTTATAGCTGGAGAGCTGAGACCATAATGTCAATGAGATGTTCATTTCTGTCTGCCTGACTGTACAGGGAGTCTCAGGTAACTTTCAGACCTTCTCCTACATCTTTTAGCATCTTCATGGACATGAACAGTTTGCTTAACAGCATCAACTGGATGTCCTTATGCCCTCTCCTTCCATGCCGCTCTCTGTTGCTGATGTCTGCTGCTACCCCTTGAGCTGTGCATTTATTGTAAGAATTTGGCCTTTCTCACAGTGTTGTCCCAGCTCACTTTGATGGTGTATCGCAGTGGGAACCAAGAACTGCTGCAGTCTGACAGATTTCATTATCTTTCTGTCTTGCCAACCTCCACCTGAGCAGTACTTCGCTGAAGGGTGTGGAACTGAGCAGGAGGGCAAGGTATTATCCGCAAGTATCTCTGGTATTTCTCCCATGTAATCACACCATTGGTGGTGGGGAGGAGGAGAGCCGGCTCCGTGCCTGTTTGCATCTCTGCACAATATTTAGCTTGGTGTTTATAAAGCACTTTTAAAATGATGAGCATCGCTTGGGTTTTGGTTTTGGGTGGGCACACATCAAGCACCATTGCCTTTAAACATGTAGCTCATTCATTTACCATGAGCATTGCTGCTTCAGACTAGTTTGTGTGTCATTGTTCCTGGTTCTTTTCTGTTTTTCACTTGGGAGTAGAATAGTAAAGAGAAGGGAAAGCAGAAATTTTTATTAGTCTAAAATTAGTTGGAGAAGCTACAGAAATCAATTTTTGACTTTGATTTGATGTTAATTTGTAAGATACCAATCTTGTTATATTTCTGACACTTTGGTCTGAAGAAGTAAGGCTTCAAACTTCAGGTGTAAGGTGGTCTTCATAAAACAAAAATAATAGTTATTTTGTTCCAGAAGTTCATGATCCTTGTACAGTAGGTTAGAAATAGCTGAGGATGTAGCAACTACTGATCTGGCGTTTAGACCATGTTAAGACTTTCCATCAACCAGCAGATTATCTGGATTGCATTATTGCCTAATCCATTATGGTTTAAGCAGTCTTGACACTTCATTAAGTAATGTGTAAGTCTGTTTTCAGAAGTCTGTTCATGCATGTATTTCTCCTTAATCCTTAGTTCAAGCTTCATTTTGGAAACAGATTTTGGCAGAACTTTCCTGGGGTTAGTTGTAGCAGAATCCTTGGTCCATCTCTGTATCTAAAACGTCTACTTGCCCCTCAGTATGAGTGGACAGTGTTTTGGAACAGCTCCCTCTCCCAATTTTGTAAATGGAGGACCAGAGACTTTGAGACTGTTGCCAATCCCGATTTGACAGGATGCCTGTTGTTGTTCCTCCTCATCAGCAACAGCAGCAGGATGCTTGCTCTGTTTGGAACTTCTCTGATTCTAAGTACTGACTGAAAACTCCTGCCGGTTTTGAGACTCCCTGAGTGATCAGTGCAGATAAAGGTGGTAATGCTATTAAAAGGAAAAAAATCTAACTGTCTCACAGTGCACCCAAAGTGTAATTTAATGGGACCAAGGAGCACGCAGGTTGGAGGGGCCTTGGGAGGCCATGTAGTCCTAGCCTCCTGCTCAAAGGAGGGCCAGTTGGTGGAGGTCGCTGGGGTCTTTTCCAGTTGAATTTTGAGGTTCACTGGTGATGGAGACTCCACAGTTGCTTTGGGCAACCTGCTCCAATATTCAGCCATCCTGAAATTAAAATTTTTCTTCCTTAGGCCTGATACGACTTTCTTGTATTTGAACTTGTCTGTTGCCTCTTGTCTTACCCGTGTGTACCTCTGAGAAGGGCCTGGCTCTCTACACCTTCCCATTAGAGAGTTATAGAATTTCTGTGGATAAAAAAGGACTTGAGGACCTTCAGTGTTTGAGCCGTTAAGTAACTGTTCTTTATAAAACGTGGAACGTAGATTAAACTGACAAAAAAACCCCTTACATTTTTTAGAATTGGCCTGTTTTCTGCTTTAGGCAGTTTTTTAGGGATAACATAACGTTTCTATAAAATTTGTTAAGAATGTGTTTTATTCCAGCAGATGATGAAAATATTTTTGAGGACTTGCGGTTGGTTAATTGGAGTCAAAACTCTTTAGAAATACATCACTCTGTGTATACACTGTGTATTTGGGTTAATCTAGTGATATTCTGACCTTAATTATGGGATAGTTGAATTGTCTGGAAGACAAAACTCAGTGTAAATTTATCACTTCTTAAAAGTTTCGATATCTGGCAGACAACGTTTCTGACTATTATGGCCAACGGTAACAAGGTAATAAAATTCCTCCTAGACTTCCCATTTAGGATTGCTTGATGTATTTCCCGGTATAAATATTGTAACAGCTGGAACACGTTCAAAGGAAATCTTTGTGGTATTGTTCATAAACCCAGCAAATTTAAGAGGCTTTGATTTACTACTTAAATGGGCATGTCTCCTTTTCCTTCTTTATTTTTCTTTACAATGTGCAAAGAAGAGCCTAAGTGAATTAAAGTTTGTCCCCCCTCCCCTCCCCTTTTTTTTTTCTTCCCTCCTCCCTCAGATTGCAGCTATTCTCAGGAAACGAAAACTTGACTATTATTTGCACAAACTGCTGCCTGAGATCTTGCAATCAACTTCCTTTCTGACAGCAAACGGGACCTTGTATATTGCTTGCTTTTGCATTCTAAGGTTGGTATACTGTCCTAAATGTGAAATGTAATAGGAAAGCTATTCTTCAGCATCTTTTCAATTTATATAATAACTTGTCTTTTTTTTATAATAGGCTTCTTTGTAATGGGTAGGACGAGTAAGAAAAGCAGCACCTGTGCCATAATCTTAATTTCTGGTTTTACCACTTCAATATGAGTTATTTTTGTCATCTTTTATATCAGTAAACAAGTCAATGTGTTTGCTTTGCTTCCTTTTCTCTGTTTGTTTTACTGATTCAAAATACACTGTTGCAGGAAATTCGGATATAATCTACAGGGGAACTGAGAAGGCTTAATCTTTCTCTCCTAGCAATAACTGATGTAATTTGATGTTGGTTCCTGTTTTCCTGATGCTGGGGCTATGATGACTTTTGATTATCTTGAACTTTATTCAGCCATCTAAGTTTGTACTTCACATTTCCCTTATTTGTGGTCATAAATGAAGGAAATGCCAGCACAGCTTCTGTGGATCTGTAAGATACAGACTTGCTCTGAAAAAAAAGGAGTCTAAATGCCACTTCTGTATTCTGACCTGTTTGCAGTGTGTATTTCAAGTAACTATCAGTTAAAAATGAGACTTTCCTGTTTATGAACATGACGATGTCCTAGATAAAAGATGTTACAGATAAACGTGTAAAGCCTGTAGTAGCTATGAATGTTTAAAGGTACCTGACAGTGTCCTCAACAGCCCCTCCGAAAGTTAATCAAACCCACTGTGCCCTACTTACAGGTCTGATTAGGGGCCTCTCAGCTTTGCTTCAAAGCTGAGTGGGAGAAGGCTAAGAAGAGAAGCTTGCTGAGGAGCCATGGAATGCTTTTTTAAGTAAATCATTTGCAAAGCTCAAAGTGAATGTTTAAGTAACAAGCTCTAAAGCATATGAATTTTTCTAGCAATCTGAGTTGTATTAATATTGATTAATCTTTACTCCTCTGAGCTGTACAGTGGTCATCCTTATCCTGCCATGTAACTGCCCGTAAATCTACAGTGCCTTACTTCAGTGCTGTAGTTAGACAGTTACTCTCTTAATTAAGCTGGTTTTGTTCTCATTTGTTCCTCTGGCAGAGATTACTGGCCAGCTAGCAGATCTATCACACTGCCTGTGCTAGTAAATGAAATGGGTAAGAAATGAGGGTCTGACTGACTTTCACCTACATGGAGTGTAGCTGTCTAAAGCTGTTTTGACCTCCAAAACAAACAGTGTGGCCAGATGTGTGGACTGAGTAATGGTAATAGTACCTAGTCCATGTGCCTTCCAAGTCTCCCTGAAGCATTCTTTGGGTTGACCCAGGACAAAATCCTGCCGAGGACAATTCTAACAGCTAAACATGACAAGAATCACAGGATGGTTTGGGT
>NW_010274322.1:0-623 GCF_000690775.1 Eurypyga helias | reverse complement strand
GAGGGACTGAGAGCTCCAGGATGTGGGACTGAGAGCTCCGGAGGGACCGAGAGCTCTGGGATGCGGGACCGAGAGCTCCAGCGGGATTGAGAGCTCTGGGATGCAGGACCGAGAGCTCTGAAAGGACCGACAGCTCCGGGATGAGGGACCGAGATCTCCGGAGGGACCAAGAGCTCTGGGATGTGGGACCAAGAGCTCCGGAGGGACCGAGAGCTCTGGGATGTAGGACCGAGAACTCCGGAGGGACTGAGAAGAGCGCCGGAGGGACCGAGAGCTCTGGGATGTAGGACCGAGAACTCCGGAGGGACCGAGGGCTCCAGAGGGACCGAGAGCTCCGGAGGGACCGAGAGCTCCAGGATGCGGGACTGAGAGCTCCGGAGGGACCGAGAGCTCTGGAGGGACTGAGAGCTCCGGAGGGACCGAGAGCTCCGGGATGCGCAGCAGGAGACCCTCGGACACCCCGGATCTCCCAAAGATCACACCCACGCTGACGCCCCGGGGCTCGGCGACAGGTTTCCATGCATCGACTTTTATTGTTTTCAAGTTGACGAACAACATCGCTCACGACCGGGTCGAGTAAGGCTATTTTCCTCTAGTTGTTTTGTTTGTTTGTTTGTTTCCCC
>NW_010274321.1:0-17320 GCF_000690775.1 Eurypyga helias | reverse complement strand
GGGCACGCTTTACTGTTTGCACAGCCCTGGGGCGAGGGCTTGCACCCCTCGTCTGGGCAGCCCTGCCTGCTCCCCTTAGGCTCAGACTGCATGGGCTGGGACAGGGGTGCACCCCCAATCCCTCTTCTCCCCGGGCAGAGAGGAGCTTGGAGTGGGCCCAAGACCAGTCCCTGGGGCCATGCACAGCCAGGTTTCACAGCTGCCTGTGCCCCACGGGCGATGGAGCTGATTGCCCATGGTCAAAACCAGCATCATCGGGGCTGGAGCGCCAAGGCAAGGCTGAACACGGAGCAGGGGAAGGCAGAGAGATCCTGGCAGGAGGAGAGAGGTCAAACATCACTGGTGCAGAAGCCAGCAGGGAAGCATGCGGCTCCCAGGAGCCGGATGCGCACGTACATTGTGCCATGCTCAGCAGATCCACTTGTGACAAGCACAACTGCCAGGAGGTGTAAAAATCCGCTACACCTTGCTGCCCAGCCCGAGCAGACATCGCCCTGCGCCATGAAGCCTGTTCTCCGAAGCAGCCGTGCCCAGGGAGCGAGGGCAGCCACCACAGAAAAGCAGAACGCTGAGAGGCAGCTGAAAGCGGCAGCACCACCCATGGGTGACACTCAGCACAGCCCCGTGAGCCCCCAGGGACGCAACTTGCCAGGTGACAAACCATCCAGGGCTACACCTCGATGGGTGCAAGGCCCCGAAGCCTGTGGGGGTGTAGACCCTCAGCTGCAGGCTTTTTCAGGGGGCTGAGCCACGTGCACAAGGGTCTCGAGCTGGGTGGGCAGTGGGCTCACAGCCAGCACAGCTGCCTTGGGGACACGGAAGAACCACCTCTTGTGCCAGGATGCAGCACCCCACTTCTCAGCATCACCCACAGCTCCCAGCGCTCCAGGACTGGGGCAGAAAAAGGGAGCACGATCTCAAGGAGGAAGAAAAAACAAGGGAAGAAGAGGAAGGTGGTGCCAGGGAAGCGTGCACCTAGGGCAGACTGTGCCCAGGGTGCTGTGCACCACATCCTTGAACCCTTCACTGCAGCAGGAGGACCTCAGGGTGCAAATCCAAGGGGACAGGGGCTGTGTTGCAGGGTCCTGAACTTCACCCCTAGCCTGAAGGCAAAGAGAAGCAGCTGCACGGCTTGAAAACTGCACATGGCCCCAAAACCACATGTGGTCCCCAGGCATGGGACACTGGGGTGCACTGGCTGTGCTGGAAGCTGTCACAGCGCTGGGAAGAAGGGGAGGGAAGCAAGGTCCGCAGGGAAACAGAGAGAGGAAGGAGAGACCTCTACAAAGAGCTACGAGACAGCAGGAAGCATCGCACCGCTTGACAGAGGGGCCGTCTCGGGCATGGGATGCTCAGGCTGGCCCTCCCGAGGGGCAGAGAAGCGCACAGCCAGGGAGGTCAGGAGGCCCTAAAGAACAGAGCGGAAAATCTGGGACACCTCAGCCTAGGATAATGCTCCCCTACGAGGCACCGGACAGCAGCAACGCTGGCAGTGGCCAGGGACAGATAGGCAGCCAAACACACACACAAGAAGGGATGGGACCTGCTGGAGCCACAGCCAAGACTTCCCTCGTGCCATGCCAACGAGTCTGAGCCGGGTCCTGAGCTCCACGGTGCCCGAGGGGCCAGGTACAGCCAGGCATCAGAGCCAGGATGGAGGAGGGAAGGCAGAAGGATACAGACAGGGACACAAAGGCTCCTACGAAGTGAGAGGCAGGAGGGGAAAGAGAAGATGGTGCTACACAGAGGAATGAGAAGGGAATGAGAGGAAACACAAGAAAGAAAAGCTAACCAAATGCCAGAGCTGCCCAGCAGCCGTGTCCCTTCAGGCCATGAGAACTGCTGAACTCCCCACACAGCTAGGCACGGACCCAGAGGAGCAGCGCAGAGCTGCCGCGTGCCCAGGGAGAGCCACTGCCTCCTACCCCTCCCCGAGGCAGGGCAAGGAACCCTCAGCACGAGTGCAAGGTGTGGGACAGGCGGTGCCACGGCAAACGGTCACGGGAGACGTGCAGCAGAGCAGTCACAAGTCCAGGTGGCACGACCCAGCAAGATGGAGCTCTTCTGCTCCACCTGCTCCTAGCTCCACGCCCCCGGCAAGCGGAAACACGCTCCGAGGTACAACATTCCCTACTGACACCTCGGCAAGCGATGGAGTTGCTCCATAGGCCGCTGTGCGTGGGAAAGGCTGGCGCTGTGGTTTTTCAGCTCTCGGGCCAGCCCCAGTGCTGCCAGGGGAGAGGGCAGATGCCTCAGAAAAAGGACGCAGCGGTGACAAGCTGGACTGCCCCCAGCAAAGCCAAAACGGGGGTCTGCCCATCGCCCGAGGGGCGCGTGGAGCCAGCGAGGTGTGCGCACGCAAGGGAGGGGGCAGACCCAGCCCGGACCCTGGGAGCAGGGACAGGTCTCGGTCACCCCAACCCATCTGTCAAAAAGAGGAGGAAGCTCTCCCTTGGAGGCGCTCAGAAGGCTGAGACAACTGGGAAAGAAGACAAAAAGTGAGTAAAATCATCAACACTGGAGTAGGATTTGGTTTAAGCATAAAATGATTCGGTGGTTCTACACTCAAGGATTGTATAAGAGCACCAAGTGCCACCAGGTCTCGCGGCCCTTCTCAAATTCCCTGGCTCTGGAACCCACTTTTCCCTATACCCCTCCTGGTTTAGGGCCAGCCACTGTCAGCCCCAGAGGGGGATGTCCCTGGGTTAAGAAAAAGGGTGAGGGAATAGAAAAACTCGCACGCATGCACCTGGGAGATGATAGAGCACATTTGGTGTTTTCCTTCAGAGAAAGGGAATCTTTATTTGGCCCAGAGGGGTGGGAAGGGGAAGGGACATGAGGGAGATCAACTAAAATGGAATGATTTGAATGTGCAAATACATCGGTGGCCACCGGGGTAGGGCAGACAGGAACGTACACGAGACAGGTGGATTGCACTGATCGCCGGTCCCAAAGCAGCTCAAAAACTACTAAACCAAAAAAAACAAACAACCAACCCAAAGCACCTTGCACCAGTTCTACTGTACCATGCCCAAGTACCAAAACGACCCTCCCAGAGTCAGTGAGTTAGTGAACCGTTTCCGTGGCAGGCGGGCGAGCGGCAGTGCTCAGAAGGCATGCTGGGGTAGGACTCTCACACGCTCCTGTTCCCCACCTCCTATGGCGCCCCGCATCTCCAGCCTGCTCAAACACTCCAAACTTCTTCCAAGAGCTTCTTCCAGCTGTCCCCGCAGCTCCTGGACCCCCTCCAGCTCCACCTGCAGAGCGCGGTCTCTCGCAGCGCTAAGCGGAGACGCCGTACAAAAGGGAAGAGGGTTAGACAGGCTGCAGCAAGCGGGCGCCGAATGGGCCTCCTCCATCCGGGGCCACCGCTGACCCCAGGCACGGGCCCCGTGTCCTCCCCCAGGCAGCTCGGCCACCTCCTGCCTCACCTCTAAACCTCCCCGCAGCGCAACCATCCCCAAAAAAGGCTCCGGCCTGGGGCAGGGGACTCCTAGTCACAGCTGTTCTTCAGTACTTACCCAAGCACTCCACTTATGTGCTCCCCTGCTAGCAGGTAGCTCAAATATCCCGGAGGCTGCAGCCCCATGAAGGGCAGGGGATTAGTGCGGAGGACAGGGAGCACGGGCCAAACAGCGCTGTGGGAAAACCGCCGGGATAAGCACCTAGACGGATCCTTATCCACCCAACAGTTGGTTGGGAATTTGACAGCAGCCTCTGGAAGGTGGCCAAGTGTGGCTGGGAAGGGATAAGCCAGGGAACAGAGATGGAAATCCCAGTGCCACCTCTTGTTCAGGCCATGAAGGGAGTCTAGCATTTCAAGCTGGCCACTGCGGCCTCTTCAAGGGAAAACAGCAGCCTAAAACGTGGACTCCCAAAGCCACAGTTGTCCAATTCTTTGCCAGGACTCCCTCTTTCCCACCAAGGGCTCTCAGACTTGCAGAGTGATCAGGGATTGCCCCACTGGACAACCCACACTGGCCCCAGCAGTGGAGCAGGGCAGCACAGAGCCAAGGCAGCCTCGCTTACCTGTCTGGGTGTGTGTGGAACTTCACCAGGCTGCCATAGAGCTGCCTCTCTGCCTGGAGAGCCTCATTTAACCGATTCCTTTCGGCCACCAGCCCTTCCAGCATCAGTAACAACTGGTTGGAGAGAGCAGACAAGATGCAACACTTAGAAACTGAAAGGGCTTCCTCTTCCTCTCTTGCTCATGTCCAAGTGATCACGTTGATTAGCACCACCCCTGGATTCCCAAAAGTCGCCCCTGTGACAAGTGCTACAGGGAACCCATCCTCTCCTCCTTCCTATTCCTCCTGTGGTCCACAGCCAACTTCCCAGAACAAGCACACCTCAGCATATCCAAAGGTTGAGGAGAGCCTCATGGCTGAGCACCAGCAGCAATACAAACACATCCAAGCTGGCCCCACATGGCACACTACCTGCTGCCTTCTGTTCCCAGCAGCCTCTTGTCCTCCCGATTCTGCTACGGCCACTTTCTCCCGAAGCACCAGCACTTCTTGCATCAGCCTTTCCACGGCTGGAATTTCTTCAGGATCCACCAGCTGCATTTGCAGATCCTGAAAACCAAGAGCAGAAGGGCTCAGTAACAAGGACAGCTGGACCTTTGTAATCCTGCCTGGAACGCAACTGCCAGCAGTTTCCAGCGTTTGGGAAGACCTAGTTCTCCTAAGAAATGCCAAAGCATTCAGAGTGTGTCAGGCACAGCCAGCCTGGAGCGAGAAGGGGCTCTGTTTAAAGGATTCACAGAAGTGTGCTGGGTACACAAGGAGCAAAAAGTCAAGTAACGACATTCTGGGGTTTGGGGCCTTTGCCTTCTGGCCAAAGTAAGAGAGGGCTGTAGGCAAACCTGCAGCAATACCATCCCTGAGCAGCCACGTCACTCTGAGGCTGCGGGGAAAGAAGAGACTCTTCTGCCTGGGAAGGCTGCTGTTCTGACCCAGCACAGTGCATTATCTCACCTTGATGACGTCCTCTTTCATCTGGATGGTCCTGGTCAAGGACTCTATATCCGAGGCCTGCACCTGCAGCTCTTCTTCCTGCGTGGCCATGACAGACTGGAGAGCAGCGAGCTCCCGCTACGGAGGGAAGAGTGGTCCATGAGAGACTCCAGAAAGCCTGAACTGCACTGCAAGCTGCTGCCCCATTTCTCTCACCTGGGGTACCCTCACAAACCCCAGTGAGGGGCAGCCCAAGGGCCTCCCGTAAGCAAGGAAGATGGGCACAGGCTCCATCACAAACTCACCCTGCTTTCCCTTTCCTTCTTTGCCATTAGCTCCAGCTCCTCTTTGGCATTAAGAAGATCCTTCTCCAGTTCTGCTGCTGACATCACAGCTGCAAAGACAGTTTGGTTACTGCAGGGTTACCGTGCATCAGTTCTGACCCCGGGACCAGAGAGAACTATGATGCTTCTGCTCCCCATCATGCTGTGTCTTAGTAAACCCCCTTCTTCCCTGCCTGATCCCTAAACAACATCATCCCAGGCCTGCTGTCTCACCCCTGGCAAAGTGCAAGTGTCCTAGCCCCAAGGCAAAACCCAAACCAGTTGCACTTGTCTCAGCCCAGCCTGAAACAAAGTCAAAACCCCTTCATGGACAGCATCAGCTCTCAAGAAGAAACACCTCACCTCCATCCAGCCCTTCTCTTTCCCACACTCCCAATCCCCAGACATCCCTGAACCTAGTGGGGGGGCACAGCGTTATTACAAAAATACTCCCTCTTGCTCAAAGCTCTTTACTCTCTCACTTTCACCTAAGTGTGTCTGCACCCCCAGCACAAAAGCCCTGGTCATGTCTGGGGACCTTGAAGGAAGCTGTCACCACACTCACCTCCCTCTGCCCGGCAGCTGCTGTCCCCCTGCGGGGATCCGGCAATGACTGTAGCTCCACACGCTCCTGGCAGTATTTCCTGAAAACATAAAGCCTCCAGGTTTACACCTCCAGAGAGAAGCCAGCACCCGCAGCTTCCCCAGAGCTCCAGGATGGCAGCAAACCTGCTGGCTGCTCTGCTGATGCTCAGAAACATGAGAAACCAAAGAAGGGGATCTAGCCAGGCAGCAGGGACGAGTGAATTGCACACAACCTAGAAGCTGCATGGGCAACAGAGCCCCAGCCCTGTTTTGTCTGGCACCAGGAGGTTGCTGGCAGTAAGTGTCTTCAAAATAAGCATTAAACAGGTTCCACTCAACTGCAGCAAACCCATCCTGCAACCGAGACTCCACAGAGACCTACATCTTCATCCAAAGATGTGGTCCAGAGGGATCATGCAGGACAGCAAACACAGAGCTTGGCTCACATACATATCCCTGGAAGTGTCTAGAGCTCGCTTTGATCCTGGGAATAGAAATAAGCAACCTGTTTACAGCTGCTTAAAAGCATTCAACATGTCAGCTCACCAACAGACCATTAACAGCTGCTCAAGTAGGAGCATGGTGCAGTAGCCTCCGAGTGGTGTTCACCCTCAAAAGGGGTTTTTAGCAAAGCTGCTTTAAAAATACCACCTCCAATTGTGGAAGAGACAGCAAACAGCCAGCAGGCTCTGCCAGGAATTAGTAGGACCTAAAATTAGCTCTCTTGTCCCCTCCAGAATGTGACAGTGTCAGGGAGGGGATTACAATACAGCGAGGCAGCCCAGCCCAAGGAAGGACTGGGTCAACGCTGGAAGGTCAGAGGGTAGATTTCTTTCATACTCTCATGTGCCCTGGGGACTCAAATACTGCCTGATCAAAAAGAAAGGAGACACTGAGTGACAAAGTCTGATGGAATCAAGAGCAGAACATCCAGGCAGCATTTCTGCTCCTCATTTTCTTCTCTTCCTCCTATAGGAAGTCTCTCTCCTAATCCCACTTTCATTTCCATGATTCTCCGCAGCACTCCCTTCTCTCATATTTCCTCCACATGCGGCAATCAGTCGCCCATGGAGCCCCGAGGCCACAGGCAGAGCAGCAGTGCACGATTCTTACTTGTAGAGGCTGTCTGTCCTGCTTCAACAGGCTGACACCAGCCAACTGGGTCCCGACAGGCTCCTTCCCCAACACATGCTGGCGCAGGAGTTGTAACTCGCAGCTCCTTTCAGCCAAAGCCTGCGCCATCTTCTCAGCAGCCGTCTGAACGGGCAGGAAAAACAGGGGAAGATCAGGAGTCAGATCCCTGTCCCTCACGTTCCTCAGGGCCTAAGGGAAACCACCTCAATATTCATCTGTCTCTTGAGACTAGAAGTGCTCTGCAAACCAGCCCGAGAGCTACTGCTCCTGGCCACTCTGAGTGGCTCCACTGCAGCTCTCCCATCTCCGCTTGCCAACCAGCTGCAAGGCTTAGCCTCTTGGCCTACAGAGGAATAAACTCCTCAGTTTCTCCTGCCCTGTTCAGGAGTGCAGAAAGACAAAGGATAGACAAAGAGGAGGAGACAGTGCTTGGCCTTTTAGCCCCCTTTTACGGGAGGAAACTGAATGCAAAGTATGTTGGATAACACTGAAGCACACCCAGTGTGCACGAGTAGGCACGATAGGAGTGGTGGCTCTTTAAGTGGCATTTACATGCCCAGGACTCCATCCTGCTCCCGTGTGATGGGTTGAGACCAACCCAGAAACAGCTGATGGCATCTCATGCGGCTCTCCAACACTCAGCAGCTCCACCAACAGCAGCCAGAGTCCACGCAAGGCAGAGCCATCCACCCCAGACTCCCCACAACTCACTCTGCTCTGCTGCTCCTTGGCGCTCACGGCCTGCAGCAGCTCCCGGATTTCAGCATCGTGCTCCATAGTCTGACGGTTCCTGTCGCTGAGGACATCCTGCAGCATTTTCTCCTTGTGCTGGAGACGCAAGCACAGCTCCTCCGCTACCTCGCTCTGTCCCGGGCCCAGCTTGCACAGCAGAGTTGCTGTAAGCTCCTGAGTAAGGGGGAGGAAGGGAGAGGTGGAGAGACATCGCTACCAAACTGCAAGCTGTTCAAGGACAAACAGGTCTCCAGCCTAGGTGCAGCTGGGAGCTCAGCGTCAGTCAGCACAGGTATTTAGAGCTGCCAAAACCAGCTTCCAACGCGTTAGGCACAGGTCTGAGTGCCCTCCTCAGAGGCAGGCAGCCAGAAGGATCTGGTTTGGGATCACTCTCTCTGCAGACAAACCAGCTGAAGGCTCAGGAAGCCAAGCTAAGGCCTTACCTCCACTTCCTTGTTCCTGTCGTGCAGGCAGGTCTGCAGCTGCTGGATGATCCCCTCCTGCTCCTTCTGCCGGCTGCAGGCCTTGGCCTCGATCTCCTCCTTGAGCCAGCGGAGGTTTTGGCAGGTTGCTGAGACCTGCTCGAGTTCCAGGGTTTTGGCTTTCAGGAGGCTCTCCAGGCTCTGGAGACACAACAGAAACAGCTCAACCAGGGACTTTATCCTGAATTCAGCAGTACTGGAAATACCTGTCTCTGATGCCAGTGGAGTCACACAAATTCCCCCCTGTCCTCTCCAGACCACACTCACCTCTACACCTGGCCCAGAAACACAAGTGACCCAGGAACTTGCCCCACACACAGGGCCAGGGGAAGGCCAACACCCCGCAGCTACTCTCCCCAGTGACAGCCACAGCATTCACAGGAAGGCTTCTCTACCCCCAAACCACAGCCAGGTACAAGCACTCACATGAATGGTGGCTTCGTTGCTGGACAGGACGTTGCGCAGTCTCTCCAGGTCACTTCCACGCTCCCTTATGGAGAGATGGAGCTGCTGCAGCTCTTGCTCCTTCCTCTCCAGGGCAGAGTACTTCTCATCTACTGCTTGCTAGGGTGAGAGGGGGTGATGGCTCAGAATGGGGCAGTAGGGCTCCGCAGCCCACCACCCGCTGCAGGGGGCACCTCAGCTCTCCCTTTCAGAGGGCTCCCCTGGAAGGCTGAGCCATGAGGAGCACGTAGAAGACATGGACACCTCTGGGGTCAGCCTGGGGCTGCACCACCAAAGGCAGCCCAAATGCTAAGCCTCAGGTTTCCCTGAGGCATCACCAACTGACTGCTCACCTCCAGAGCAGCATCCCTGCTGCTGACTCGCTGCTGCAGTTTCTCCAACATGGTATTCACAGCTGCAGGGCTCTTGTCCAAGCTTTGCTGGCACTGCAGAAGCTCCCTCGATTCCTAAGGAACACACACACACCTCCAGTACAGCTGTCGGTCCAGAAACACCACAGAGAGCAGCACAGGAGAATCAGGGCTATCTCCACCCTACACTTGCTCTACCCCCCACAGTAAAGGACAGTCAACTTCTGCATCGCCAGTTAACAAAGGAGGAGCAGGGGCCCTGGCTAGTTATGCTCAACTCGAAATCTTTCTGCATCTCACCTGCAGAAGCTGTTC
The DNA here is from genome assembly GCF_000690775.1 of Eurypyga helias. NCBI lineage: Eukaryota > Metazoa > Chordata > Aves > Eurypygiformes > Eurypygidae > Eurypyga > Eurypyga helias. The sequence continues at coordinate 7,976 of NW_010274321.1, read as the reverse complement.
CTTGCGAGCCAGTTGCTGGCTCAAACGCTGAACTCTCTGCTCCTGGGCCTGCAGGTCACGGCATTTCTCCCACTCCACCGTCTGGAGCTGTTGAACCTTGTCCTGGAGCTCTGCCTGCAGCTGCTGTACCACAGCACGCAGCTCCTGCGAGGGAAAAGCGCATACCTTGGTAGTCAGCCCTCAACAGACCTGTAAACAGCAGGCCAACCTGAAGAAGCCAAGAGCAACAAGGGCTGTGGGGACAGCCAAAAGTATTCTGCAGAACTACAGCTTTCACATCTCCAAACACACTCCATGGTGACAAAGTTTGAATTTATTTCATTTCCCAGAGTATCCGTCCATCTAAACCCCTTGCTGTAGGCACAGGCAGAGTCTTTCAGCTGATCACAGCCAACCTGGGCAGCAGTGGACATCGACTTTGTAACACCACATAAAGACGTGGGACCTTTGCACCAGCCAAAGACACACAGGTGACAACATACCCATTGCCCAATGTCTTTGCTGATTCTAAATCCTCAGATATGAAGCTAAGGAGGCTGGAAAGTTCTCCCTGCATAGAATAATCCCCTAACAAGGGGTTAGCCAGGTGTGCCCAGACTGGTGTAGGCAGAAATGACAAACGAAAGCAGAGCACTGTCTACATCGCTGCTTCTTAAGTTGTGTAAACCCAGACACCTCCAGGCTATGTGCTTGTCATACCTGGTTGTGTTTCCAGGTTGCCTCTTTCTGCTGCTCTTCCTCATGCACCATGGTCTCTAGGAGCTGGTTTGCTCTCCTGGCTTCAGCCAGTTGATGCTCTTTCTGGCGCTGAGCTCTTCTCAACTTCCTCACCTCCAGCTTGGTGTGGAAAAGCGTGTTCTGAAGATCTAGTGGTGACACCTGCTGCTCCTCGGAGGAGAGTGAGCTCTCTGACATCTAACAGGGACAAGAAGCAGAGAAACTCAAAGGGATTCGCTTCACAAGAGGGATTTAAAACCAGGATCTCTGAGGAAGGAAACCTGATGTATTTGAGCCTTTCCAGGGACATACCTGCAACTGTCCCGGATGGCTTCTGTGTAACATATCCCGCAGCTTGGCCATTGTCTCATTCTGCCCTTCAATGATACGGTACAGCTCTTCTGCCTGCGAGCCAAAGGGCAGGAGGCCAAGTCACTGGCGAACCAAGCACAAACCCTCCTGTCCCAAGCCTCCAGCATGCATTACGACCCATGTCAGCATTGCACAAAAGTAGAGAGCTTCACAAGAAACAGTTTAACGAGATCCAGGATGGCTTAAGCATTCCTTTCCCATCGCTGCCGACATGGTTAGCACACTCCCCTCGTTTGGTGAGCACCGCCCCATCCACCCAGAACTATTACCTTACTCTCTTTGCTCTTCAGGGCCTCGTTCAGACTCTGTATTGTACGATCTTGCCTCTGCGATGTTTCTTGGACAGATTTTAATTCAAAATTCAATTCATTCAGCTTTTCCTGTAACAACTGAAGACAGAAATATATTTTTTTAATCCTGCCCTAAACAACCAACCTTAGGACGCCCTCCACTCTTTACTCAACTCCATACAGCCCAGGTGTTCACCAGATCAAGATCAAGGCAGCCTCCCCTAGTCTGTAAACATGGTGCAAGCTGGGCAGAGACTGGTGAATTAACACAAACTCCCTTCAGAGGACTGTTCCAGCACTCCTGGTCCCTCCAATTCAGCCCCCCGCCCCCATGGGTGTGCTGTAGAGGAGTCTTCCGTGCTGTAGAGGAGTCTTACTCTGACTGCCCAGCAGCCTTCCCCGTTTCTATCATGTATTTCTGTCCTCTTAAGACGGAAGGGCTGCTTCCAAAAACCCCACAAGAGGGCTGAGAAAAAATCAACATGGAGAAACCAGGCATTCTAAAAAAATGCTCCCTTTGCTTTCGAGGTCCTCCAGAGGACTGCAGCTGCCCCTTCAAAATCTTCCAGCCCCACCTCTTTCTGCCTCCTCTGATCATCCAGGCACTCTGGCACTAACTGGTGCTCTAAGTCATTCCACATCTGACCAGATCAGTAATTTATCTGGCCTCAAGTACCAGCTTAGCACAACAGGATCTCGCCAGTGCCACCATGCCAACAGCGCCACCGCAAAGCCAAGGGGAACGTCTCACTAGCCTCCACGGCTGGTTTACAACCTGAGAACCTTTTGCTTTTGACATTTTCACCCTAAGGAGGCTACCATCCCAGAGAGCTTTAAGACGGTTCTCCCTTTTCACCATGAGGTTCACGTTGCGGTGCACATTGTGCATTTAGGCAACTGCCTGTCAGCATTTCTAAACACTGGCATTCTTCATCTTGGATGATATGGATCTTTGCCAGAACTCACTCAAGCCTCAGTTTCTTCAGGAGCTGGTGCTGCCACATTTCCTTGCTCGTTACTTTACACATGTTAGCTCTTCTCTAAAATACATCCCCCCCTAAACTGTTTAAACACTTCCAACTACATTTACCAGGCCTTATTTCCCTGTCAAACTTTGTGGTCCAGGCAGCTGCAAGAGCTTACAGCTGTCCCCAGTTTTAAATAAGTATCCCATCCGATGCTTTTTCCCCCCCTTTAATCCCTCTGTTTTTCCAGTTGGTGTAATTTACCTTAAAGTTCAAGGACATCACTAACAACATCAATCCCTCTCAACATGTGTTGAATCTGATCTGCCTCAAGACAACCCAGCTGTGCGTTTCTTTCCTATGAAAGCCTTTAAATTGAAAGGAAAACGAGACACCCTCCTGCGCTGATCTACCTTACCGCTGGCAGCTGTCTCAAAAGGCAGGTGCCCTCCTTTCCTGCACCAGGCTCAGCCCACCCACATCCAAGAGACAGGGAAACAGTGCTGGGCATCCCTCTTTCACCAGCTCCCGAAAGGCTCACAGGGCAAGTTCTTCCAAAAGAATGGTTTGCAAAAGTCACATGGAAAATTTACACAGCACGGCTGCGGAAAACGAGTAAACAATTTCAACTCAAGCTGGCAGACAGCAGCACTGAGAATCACATGTCAGCACGCACACCCTTACTGGAAGAGAGTACAAATCTCTGCCTCTGGCCAGGCTCGGAGGCACCCTGCAACACTGACTGAAGGAATACCTTGTTGGCAGCTTCAAACTGCTGGATTTTGCCCTGCAGCTCTGCAGCACACACATCAGACACTTGCTCGCCCGCTGCAGGGCCACCTGGCGATGGCTGCTGACGTTCATCCTGCAAATTCTGTGGAAAAAAAATGGGAGAGGAATGGCTGAAGTCTTGCACTGGTTCCCTCTACTCCATTGTCAGCCTTCAGCAACCTTGAAGCATGGGCTTACACATGCCCCACAGTGTTCTTCTGTCTCCAAAACACTGTGCTGCCCATGCCTCCCTGCACCTGGCAGCTCTCGGCCTGACCTGCCAGAAGTTCCCTGCCAGCCCCAGGCTCCGTCTGCGCTCCCCATCTCTCCTCACCCCTATACTGTGAGTCCAGCAGCTCTGGCTCTAACCTCTGTCTGCAGGCTAACAACAGATCTGCTTCCCACACCAAGCCGTGTCTCTGAAACCTCTCTCCTTCTTATACCCTGCTGGCGGCTTCAAAACAAAGCCAGCACCAGAACAAACTCCTTCCCATATTCTGACAAGCTTCTCCTGCTTAAATCAAGCCCACAACCTTCAATCCTTCCCACCAGCCATGCTCCTGCCATGACCTGGCCGTCACCCCCACTCTGAACCCCTTCGCTTGCGATGCTCCAGGCTCTCCTTCACAGCTCCCCATGCTCCAGCACCTGCACCGTAGGCAAGTCCCCGCAGCCACAGCAAGTTCAATGCCACAGCCGAGATCTTTTTTTCCATGACAGATACCCATTTATTGCGAATAAACAGCCCGCTTTCTGCCACGTGGCCTGCCAGACCCTGCTGGCTGAGCACACACTAATCTGTTGTCACCCCTTCTTACTCCTGCGCTACTCCTGCCTAGTGAGATGTTAACTCCCAGGAGCAGCTTTCAAACCAGTCACCCACCACAGGACTCGTTACGTCCCCCCGAATATCACCAGCAATACGAGATGGGTTGTACCGCTGCCTGTTTCAAGGGGGAGCCCTGGCAAGCGCAGAGGCGCAGCGCAGAGGCTAGGAGAAGGTGGCAGAGCTTTTCAGAGCACCCGCAGGAGCTCCAGGGCAGCACAGCGCTGGGAGAGCAGCAGTCAACTCAGATTAGCCCTGTCAGACTGAACCCTCATCTCCAGCAGCCACAGAAACGCTGTCTATGGGAAAGACCGGCAGCGCAGGGGAGCTCCCCCAGGCCTGCGCATTCCTCCTCGTATCCCAGTGCTCCCCTTCACCCTTTTTGATAAGATTTTAGTGAAAACTTGCAACAGTCACAGCAAGAAAGTTCAAATTTTCTCAGCCAGGCGGCTTCAAATCAGACAGGGAGCACTGCTGAAATGTGTCACACAGCAGCTATTTTGAAACAAGGTTGATGAAAAGAAAAAATAGAACAAAAAAAAAAAGAGGGAAAAACCACACCTTTCCTCGCAATTTGCACATTGCAAATTAAAACAAGCAGAAAGGCTGCAAAGAGCTAAGAGCAGGGAGGGGAAAGGCAGAGCCAGCTCCAGAGTCCAAAGTCCCATGCACCCAAGCTGCCTCCCCTCGTGCTTCCCTGCAGCCATGTCAGGAGCGTGGCTGCCCAGCGGTTTCTCCCGCATCAGCATTCCACTGACAACCCCTCCTCAGCGCAGCCCAACCACGTCAGCACACACTAACCAAGGCAGAACACTACAAAAAAAAAAAAAAACCACAATAACCACGGCATTATGTAAGCCTGCCAAGGCTCACATCTGCCCAAAAAGACTGGCTGTCAGCAGAGCGATGCTTCCCTTGCTGCCAGCACAGCACCGCAGGCAGCTGCAAGAGCCTGTCTGACCGGGGCCGGGCACGGCGGCATCTTCCTGGGGCTGTGGTGATGAAGAATTGTTGGCTCAAAAAACACCCAAGAAGACAGTACTTAGGAGATGACACGCCCTGACACCAAATCTCTGGGTCATTGTAGCTTACAGCAATACATTTAAAGGAGAACTGCAGCTTCCCAGAAGCAATAAGGGAACTGTGCTCCTACATATCCCTTTCATATCACCAGAAAGGTGTTTATGCATGGGAACCGCTGGACAGCGGTATCCGACCGCAAGAATGTCGCTCAGACAAAGCAAAACCCATTTATACAAGAACCATTTAGTTTACTAGCTGCATCCAATTTCCCATTTTTGCTGTTAAAGCCATCCAGAGGATTAAGCGCTTCCCGCCCCTCTCCTAGATCCCCGCACCGCAGCCCACAACGGCTGCCGCCACCACGGCAAGAAAAGAGGTAGTGAAAAAAATCCCGCGGGATGAATTCCTGGCAGGGCCAGCTGGATGGCAGAGCCTGGAGATTGGAGAAACTCCTCTCAATCAGTCCCAAGAGGAGGATGGCAACGCACGACACAAAGCCAAGCGGTAAACAAGCCACGCCGATTGTGCCACGTTAAGGGAAAACCCTATTTTTACGCTGTAACCGTATCCCTAGCAGTGAAAATTAGCAGCAAGTAACAGCCTACGGGAGCAGCAACGCCCTGCTTCACCTCTCCGGTCGCTGGCTGCCAGCGCGATGCCTTTGCACACTAGGTCAAGATTATTTTCCACCCTCGCATCATCCCTGGAGCAGGATTTTATGGAAAAAGCACACAGCTCTGGGAAACGCCCCAGCAGATGGGGCAGCAAGCAGCGCTGGCTGGATAGGAAGCGTAATTCAGCACAACTCCAGTTGCCATAGTAATAAACAAGCATTTTTCTAATCCTCTAGGCTACCCAGAGCATTAGACAGCACTAAGGCTGCTAATGGGAATGCAATTAGGCTGACATGGATATTCCTGAATTGGAGCTGACTGAGGCCTTCTATTCATTAAGGAAAGTGGTAAAGGAGTTACAAGCTCAGCTTTTTGACTGCATACTAATGAAGATTTCATGCAAGCTGGCAAAACAGAGGCGATCCAGAGCGACACGAGGCCTACCAGCGAGGCAGGTAACAGCCCCAAGAATTCCCACGAAAGCAGGAGCTTTCGTCGTCGCTTCTCAGCGGCACCTGCTGTTAAATGATGAATCTTTTTAAAGGATCAGAAAATAAACCAATTATGTAGAATACCAACCCTAAAGCCATCCTCTGGCGCGAATCCACCTGCAAGGAAAACACCTTTTCCTCGGGGCACACGCCACAGATCCCCGTGCGGATCTGCACGTTGGGCAGGTTGGAGGCCTGATCTGCAGGAGCAGGCCATTCCCCACACGGAAACATTACCCAGGCACAAAGAAAACACGTTCCACGGAAAACACATGCCCAGAAGCTTAAAACACTCCCTCTGGTTGTGGGCAAAAGTAACAACGGCTTCTTAAAGATAAAGCTTAAAGCAGGAAAATGACAAAGCACGTCAAGAGCTTAGACCCATCTAGCAGGCTGCGTTGACAGGGAGAGCTGATGGAGGGGGGAAGGTTGATTTCCCAGAGCACAGGGAGGAAAGAGATAACAGGAGAATGACAGAGGAGAGAGGCAGCACACCTAAAAAGGCCTGACCTGCCTATTCTTAGCCCTGGGCTCAGCGACACGTGGCTATCTGTATTATCTCAGCACAGAAGAATCCCTTGGGATGCTGCTCAATCGAACAGCAGCACAATGACCTCTACCTGGACCCGCAGCGGCATATAATCCTCACAGAGGTCATCCCACAGCTCCTGCAGTTCAGAAATGTCCAGGGAAAGACCCAAAGGAGGCCTGGAAAAAGATTTTCTGTCTGCGTTCAGGAAGGCAGAACCAGCACAGGCTAAGCCAGCAGAAGCGCTGCCATCTGCCAAGTCACGGCTGAGCTTGGGAGGGGGCAAGCTGGACTTCACAGGAATAGGTAGCCTGCTGCCTCGAGGGCTCTGAAGGGGTTTGTAGTCCAAAGCCTTGATCAAGCTGAGGGCCAGCTCCAACCTGTTTCCACTCAGCGAAGAGCTTGGGGTCATGCGGTCATCTGAGAAATCATCACATTTCCCATTCCCTTTCACCCCCTTATCTGCATCTTCTTCCTTCTGCTGCAGGGGGTTTGCCTCCACGGTTGTGTCCAGGGACTCAACAGAGGACGCAGGCGTGCCCTCCTCCATGCTTTCCCCATCCACAGGCCCTCTGGCACCCGCAGATTCAGCTGCGTCGCAGACGGACGACTCCTCATTGCCCATGCTGGCTGACCACCGGCTGGACAGCCCGCAGGAGATGCTTCTGGACACCTTCCGTGGCACCTTGCAAATCGCTTCGTAGTCGGCATCGGCCACCCGCAGTGCGGCACAGCCGCGGCAGCGCCGTGGCCGGTTACTCGCTCCCTCGGAAGCGTGGCAGCTGTGTGGCTCCAGGCCGTGCTCTTCTTGATCCGTCCAGTATTCATACCCAGAATAAGCAAAGTCCTCCTGAAGGAGGGCAGCGTACCGTACATCAGGCAGGTTGGAAAGGTCCACAGTCCCGTCCCCAGCTCTGTCATCAGCGCTAGAGTCTTCGTTGTTCCTGCGGTACATGCTCGCAATGCAGAACTTGAGGCGGTCCTTCTCCAGCAGCAGCTTCTGCAGGCGCTCGATGGAGAGAGCCTCGATGCGCGCGATGACGGTGTCGAACCTGTAGATGCGGTCCAGCATGAAGGCACACTTGCTGCAAGCGAACTCGGATTTGCCGTCCCGGCACAGCTCCCTGCCCAGGACGTGGGAGAGCAGCACCTGGAGGTTCAGCTTGGCCGCCGTGTGGAAGATCCATCGTCGCTGGTTGCCGCACAGCTCCCGGGCGCAGATCCGGCAGGTTTCCTTCATTTCCAGCACCCGAACTTACTTCTGGGGGTTCTCAAGAGACCTTCCCGAGGCCTCTACTGCTCGCTCAGCGCATCTCCCGGCGCCTCAAGCCCTGAGCCCACCGGGCAACTGCCATCCCACCAACGTCCCCTTTTTAGG
>NW_010274320.1:0-498 GCF_000690775.1 Eurypyga helias | reverse complement strand
GACACTACAGGTGTATATAATGTCTGTATCATCTCCTCTGCATCTGTCCTTCTGGATGGCCCTGCTATCTCCTCCTCCTCTTCCCCCTTTATCAGACGGCCTGATTTACGTTTCCTTTTTCTGTTCTGTACTGGGGCAACTATCACTGGTGCTGGTTGACACTGACAATACCACAGAGGGGTTTGCATGGCTGCATTGCACCCTGCAGTGTGTGGTGCTGCAGTGGGAGACGGAGCTACAGGAGAAGGCAGAGCTGTTGTGGGAGGGGGAACCATGACACGGTTGTGGAAGATGGAGCCGCAGTGGGAGATGGAGCTGTTGTGGAAGGCAGAGAGGCAGTGTCTGTTCAGGGGAGTTGATGTTGCCGTGGAGGTGGAGTTGGTGCAGGGGGTGCAGCGGCTGCAGTGTCTGCCACAGAGAGGTCACATAAACGCGGAGGTGGAAGTGGTGCAGGGGGTGCAGTGACTGTAGTATCAGATGAGGGGCGTTTACGTCGCC
>NW_010274319.1:0-15660 GCF_000690775.1 Eurypyga helias | reverse complement strand
CCTCCAGCATGTCGACCGCGCCACGGATAACACTGGTTTGATTATTTCTCTCCGTGTTTGAAATTTCAGGCAGGATTTCAGGGAAACCTTCATTGACCAAGAACAACCAAAACTGCCCTTCTCAAAGGAGAAGTTTCGGCATTTCCTCAAAACAGTTTTGTCAACTGAACAAAATATCATGACCAGGGAACTTGTACCATTTTCTAAAACAGCCAAGAGGCTTCAGGACTATAAGATTGATTTTCAAAACTTTATACCCTTAGAAGCCTTAATCTCACTTCATTTCCTCGAGGGTGAGAACAGTCAGCATGGATTTACCACAGGTCAGATGAAGATTATAGAAAGCCAAAGGCATAGTGGAGCATGTAACAGAAGTATAACCCTGGCAGCATCAGGAACGTAGTGCTTTCTGAGCCTTGGCAGAGGTGACGGACTCCAATACAGGAGCTCTTAAATCAGCACACACGTTTATTGAAAATGCATCTATGAAGAATTCAGTTCTAATGAAGCAAGAAAAAGGAACCGAAATTGCTTAGTATATACCTTTAGAAAATCTTATTCATCTTAATATATTGGCACTGCTACAATTAATAGCCTGTTTGAATTTCCCTTACAGTTTCTATTACGAGAGGTTTATAATTCAGGCATAAAAAACAGTCTGGGCTGAAACTTATTTAATGTCTTAGCTCATTTCATGCAGCTTTTCTGCACAACTTAGCTCACCTCCTGCCCCCAAACAGTAACAGAAGGTGCTACGTGGGGTTCCTCAACCTGACATGCTGGTAAGGGGTCAGCAAGCTCTGCTTGCCGTCTGGTGTAAAGTTTGCAAGAGTAGATTTGTAAAAGAAACACCTAGGTCTGTCCAAGAGCAGATGGGGTATGAGCTCAGGAAGTAGCTCATCTAACTCAACTTTAAACACAAATACAGAATGTTCCTAACCATTTACCAACTTCTTATTTATCTATCACCAATATAAGGAATTTGAATCTTCCTGTCACCTTGAATAAGGCTCCTATTGGCATACAGGCTTTTGAGAGGGAATGGTCTTATACTGGAGCTAGAACAAACAAGCACGGCACATCCATTGAGAATGAGACCGAGAACAGAGGAGCAAGAGCAGACCAACACCAGGGAACAAACAGTCACGTAGACGGCCTAAGAGATAACCATGGGCAATATTCAGTTGTTCATGGACAGGTCAAAGAAATGAGCCAGAAAGGGAATGGAAGCAGAACCATGTCTGGATGAGGCTTCTACCATTGTAAAAGAAGTGAGGACATTGGGATTCTTTCCAGATTGGTCATTACTGTTCATTCTGACTGAAGCCATGACTCCACAAACACTAGTACCAGATCTGTACAGTACCAAATCACTTTCTCATATAAACCTGATACACATCAGCCACGGATGCAAACCGCACTTCTGTTGAATTATACAGACCAGTGATAACGTTTATGATGGTTTTCTACTATGACATGAAGACAGACAGCATCTTAACCAGCAAACACGGCATATGTGAGATGGTGGTTTGCAGCTGGAACACGAGACTTTTTTCTGATCTGGCATTAGGTGTTCAAAATCCTAATTTACTACACCATCAAATCATCATCCCAAAGGAAAGGTGTTGTGTTACGTACCATCACAACTCCACTATACATTTCCTTTCCCTTAAGCCATTACATGCTTTCTACCTTCTCACTTGAATAACAATTTTTTTTGAGTATTTTTGATAATTTACTGAATTCTGTAAGTGTCCATTTCTTAAACTCTCTTCTAATTTTTTGAAAATTCAAAAGAAACAGAACTAAGATCTGCATTATTTTTATTTTCTCCAAAACGCTGCCAAAGTATCAACCTCAACTAATTCGCAATAAAATTGCATGAAACTGCTAAAGGTGTCTTAAGGCATCATTTATCATACCATCTGTGAAAAAACACAAGACTAATGACTTTTAAAAAAATAGTTACTGAAAAATAAGGAATAGTAGGGAAGGGTTATGATGGGACCCTGCATCAGCCAGAGCTTTTAAACAAATCAGTTTAGACTTTCTTATTACAGCTAGTCTGAACGGGCTGTAGCACTCCGGGATAGGATAGACTTATCTTATGCAGCTGAACTGGAATCAGGCAAGGAGAGTATCTGTGGAAAAAGATGATGCTCAACTATGACTGGAGTAGGGAGAAAAATAGGGTGGTAGGAACGACATAGCCTAGAACAGGCGCCTGTAGACTGGAACTGGAAGATACATAACTGTCCTCAGTTTGTCACATCCTATCTTGTGAATGCCTGACTTTGCTGAAGCTGTTTTTATGTGGCGTTGGGTGAAGATGTGGGGGTGTGACCCATGGAACAGTGGTCTCTGTCGATTAGAGTAGAACTGGCAGTAAAGATCTCTGGTTTCTACTCCCAGCATTGCCACTGACAGTACCACTCACCATGAAAGTCACTTTCCTTCAGCTTCCCCATTTATAAAACATGAATATCATTATTCACTTCACAGAAAGTCTTAGTGATTCAGTTAATCAAAATGCTTACCTGAAAAATAATATGTATGAAGGAAAAGGAGATAAAACCTGCAGTTAGCATAGTTCCTGGCAAAATGAATCACAAGAAGAAAATGAGTTGTAAAATTGTCATTTTTAAGAACTTTACCAAACTCTAAAGGCTATCACCCATGACTGCACGCTACAACAGAGTTCATATGAAAGTACAACAGATGATCGTAGCTGAGTACTGAATAGGCAGCCACCAAGGAACTTATGTTTGTACTGCAATCATTCCATCAGAAAACACTGTGTTCTTTTATCAGTTTTATGCACATCATGTAAGAGCATGATGAGATTCTATCAGTTCATGTGCACTAATGCAGATTTCTCATAAACAGGAAAAACTCCCAGAAAAATCCACATATTTTAAGTCAGAAGTTGGTAGTTTTTCATTAGCCTTAAAACTAACCTGTTGTGTAGGGTCTTATATTCACTCTTCTCATGAGAGAGACAATAACCTCTCACCTGTACTGTATTCTTTTTCTACTAAGATCCACTGAGCCTGGATTCCAGCTACAGACAGTATGGGTGATCTGTAGCCTGGGGTTCCCATTAAATCATGGATGCTTCACCACCTTGCTCTACATACATTGACATTTTAATTTTGAAGAGAGAAGTAGTATAAAAGAATATACAAAATTCAACTAATGAGCTACTCAAACAATTGGTTTGGATTAATATGGTTGTTTTGGTAGTATATACTTGGATTAGAGCCAGACAGTGTATTTCTGAGATTCAAACAGAGAGAAAAAACCCAACTGAACAAGAAAGGTTTATAAATTCTCAGATAAAATGATATATGATTCATTTGAAGGCATCTCTACAGCTCAGAAGCTGTCCTCTACTGTGACAGATTGAAAAACTCCAGTACAATTTGTCTTTTCAAGCTGTCCCTGAAAGAAGATTCTGGGGGAATTTTTTCAAGTGCAGAAACATGTGCTGTCTTCTTAGCTTTTAGCTTATATCCAAGCTACTGAACTGAGAACATTTTATATCCTGTCAGTTTTAATGTTTCTCAGTCTACTTTTATAATTGCGTCACTTGTGAGATTTTGTTAAGAGACTGGGGTTTGTAAAAATGTGAGGTGTGAAAGTAACACAGTAATTCACAGAATGCTTTGTTTTCATAAACATTCAAAAACAGAGGATTTGCAAGCTCTCTGGTTCTCCTAGTCAGCTTTGTAAACACAAGATTTGTCCTGTCTCTCATGTGGAAAGTGGAATCAGTTCCTTATTCCAGAGCAGTGAATCCTGACAGCTACTCAGTATCAAGGCACATTTTTTCATTATTATGGCACATGTTCCTTGATTCCCTTGGCCAAATACTTATTTATTAGCCAAAATACTGAACAGAACCAAGATTATTTGTGATTTCATGTCAATTTTTTTCTGGACATGTCTAAGAAAATGACACGAGAGAAGGCAACGTGTTTTTCAATAGCAGAAATATTCTGTGCCTATGTTATACCATTGTTTAGTTTTGGCTTTTCAGTAGGAAACATTTTAAAAGACACTTTAAAATAAAAGAAAAAATAGAAAAAAAATTAAATCATGCAACTTGATTCTAGAAAAAAGTGAAACATTTCTATGGTGGGTCAAGCTGATGGCTAATCTGAGATCTACTCCGTTGTTTTGAAGATGCTTTCTTTTTTTATTTGTTTGTTTTCTTGGAAGGTGGAGCATTTCTGTGCCCATTGTTAAAAAATTCAGACAACAATATAGCATCTTGTGAGGATTTTTTTTTTGATACCCAGTCCACTGGTCTCGCAGTGCTTAAGTTCTCTTGTCATGGTCACATTATCAGTTGCTTATCGATGTTGCTGGAATAAGATTGCATCTCTGCCAGTCAACCAAAAACCAAGTTGTTACTGGTTTTATAGCTAGAGTGGCAAAAATAGCAGTCAGCTTGTTCTGGATAAGAAGTGTGCATATGGAGACCCTGGAGACAATCTTGTCACACAACTTGTGTTCATTCTTGGTAGTTTCTATCTCTGCTCATATGTGCTTCAACTTTTATTTCCTTTAGGGAACAAACACTAGGATACTTTCTTTGCACACACAACTCAGTAATATTTTAGGCTAAGGGTTTTACTTCCTGCCTTTTGTCTGTTTTCTCTACCTTGAACCACAATGTCTGCTTTTTCAAATAGTGTCTGCCTATTCTGCTTCCCAGTTCCCTTACCTTGAACTTTTGTATTTGTTCTGCACTAATCGCTGTTAATGTTTTGATCCTTTTCACTCTACAGCCTCATTCTGTCTCAGGTCACAGTTCTCATCAGACACTAACCATGCCAGTATTTCAGGAGTTATTCCTAGTAACAGCGTCAATGGTTTTATGGCCTTGCTTCCCAATGGGAAAGTACAGAAAGAAAAAAGATGAAAAGAAAACCCCAATTTTATCTTCAATTTTTCATCATAATTTTTATGGTCAGGTCGGTTTATGGTAAGATTTAATCATGCAAGTTCTTTTTGGTCTGGATGTCCAGGTGACCCTATGGCCTGTCTGTAGGTGGTGCATTTTTGTCCTGTTAATTGAGTTTCCTGCCATGTTGTGGGTGTAATGAATCTGCTTAATGACATCAAAGTTCATCTAGGGAGTGCTGAATAGTAACAGCTCAAGCTTTACAAGCAAATTGTTCTTTATCTGCTACTTCCAGTATTCCTAGAACTGTGGCAAATGTCCGAGTCATGTGTATACAGATTTGTGCTGTCTCGTCAACACTCTTCTCTCTTGCAACATGTACTTCTCATCTAAGTGCCACACAATCTATTACTTGGATGAAAGACTCCTTATACAAACTGGAAAGGCTTCAAATGCCACAGTTTTTCAGCCATTACTGCTGCTCAACTTAAGCCTTATCTTCATAGCTAGCACTAACACCATTCTGAATTTTCCTTCTTTCAGGTAAGACACAATGGTCAGCAATAGTGTATGAACAGGCCCTACACTTCTAAAGTTGCCTGGGTCTAAAAAGAGCTAATTAAGGCCTTGTTAACCAGCATGCCATACTATATAACTGCAACTTGGCTTCAAACTAAAATGTTGTACTATCAGGAACACAGGCTTTTCTCTTTCAGCATTGTCCCTAACTGCTCTTAGGAACCGTTCCGGCAATTCCATGCTCTGAAGTTCTGGGGTTAAGTCCTCAGAGGCATCCCTTATCTGTAAAAACGTGTTTGCACAAAGCTCTGCTCTTCTTGTATACTTTTTCTGTTGTACATCTGTACTCTATTGTTCAGTGCACAGAAACAACAAGTAATATCGACCATTCAATACCTGAAATACTCTGATAAAGAGGCTAACTGAATGCAAACCACTGTTCTCTACTTATTTCAAAGAAAAATATTGATAAAGTTATCTTTTTAAATAAGCCAACAGAAACACAATGTCACCATCCACATTTTTCACAAGTAAGTATGTTTGCCACTGATGAGGAACTCTCATAAACGAGTTGTTTTGTAAGTTTCTCTTGTGATTGTTCATTTAGGTAGAAAAGAGACAAATTCCAAGCTCGGGTAAAAGCATTTCAGACAAGGTGCACATTGTTATGAGATAAGACGTATCCACCTCTATGCACATGAGCGGTCAAGGAACTAGAAGGAAGTGAAAGGTAATAAGAACTGAGATAAACAGTTTCCACCGGAAAAAAAGATCATGCTGTTAACTGCTGGGATTCACTAATGAAAACAAGTCTTTGAAATTATTTATCTTCATCATATCTTGGATGATTATTTAAAGTTTGCTTAGAATAAGCTTTCATGCCAGACATCCTGAAAGTCAATTTACCTGAAGCAGATAATACTGATGGAGTAAAAGCACAGTCAGTTCTCTGTTGACTTCTGGGCTCAGTGTTAACAGTTCTTCCTTGGATGGTAGGAAGGAGCTCAAGGGTAGAATCTAGAGATACCATACAGTGAGCTTACACAGGATCGCGTTTAGAAAACTAGTAGTTGGAAGTATTCAGTGGGTGTGGATCCTTCTGTTCACATCAAAAGGTGAGAACTTACATATTTCCATTAAAGGCAGGAGTAGATTCTTTACAATAGAACTGCTTCCTAGAGAGCTAGCTTTTTGCAAATGGATATGTATATGCTGCTTAAAAAAGTGTGGGCAAACCTTTATTAAAAAGTATTACAGCATTCATTCTGGCACCAGCTCAAATTAATCTTGATATTGAACTTCCTCCAAGATCAATGGTTTGCCTTCGCTACCTAAAAGTGTTCTTTATCTGCACGTGTACATGTATAGTACACCTGGTGAAAAAGTCTTGTCATTAGCTTTAGTTTTTCTTTAGGATTTCTGCTTTCTCATACACATCTATGGAATGTATTTCTATAGGCAAAGATTTATTTTCCCTCAGCTGTTCTGACAAAGATATCATACCAACACAAAATTTCCCCTACCGTGCTAGGCTTTGCGTTAGCCTGTGACTCCAAGGTATTAACATATGCGAAAGGTCTTTTCCTTGCATAAATCTTTGAAATAAGAACTGATGTACTCATTAGCAATACAGGAATTTGGCAAAGTCTTGCTAGGCTTGACATGAGAATTAGCTTATGAAATTCTGTAGCCTGCATTCTGCAAGTTGATCTTACTTATTTCTTCTTTTCTTAACTTGGATAGACAAGTTCTTTCCTCAGAACCAGAAATAACACTTTGGAAAGCATCTGCTTTTATAGGGTTCTTTATATTAATCGAAACATGCCACCATAGCCTGTTTTCAGCATAGGTGACAGAGATGTTCTCTTTTAAATTGCAGGTGGGAGGTTTTCCTCCAGTGTGTTTTGAGCTTTTTGGTTTGCTGTTTTCCCCCCACTGATGCAAACTAACCACCTGTATACAGGTGTTCTGAAGAGGTTTCAGAGGAGACACACAGACGATAGCACGTAGAAAAAATTAATCTCAGTAATGGTTGATGAAGCTTTGTCAACAAAGACTGCTTAAAGTGCTACAGTGAAATCATTCTGTATCCTGACGTTATGGAATTCATGGACTCCTTCATAGACTACTGGATGAAATATTAGAACAGATGGCTAGAACAACAGAATACCAAAGCTACAAATCAAAAGTATTTCAAAGGCACTTTGATTAACTAAACTAGAGTCATGTATAGTGCCAATTGATCTCTCTTTCTTTCGTGTCAGGTATAGTTTTTGGCCTCTCAAAATAAACTGACTGTATTCAGCAGGGACCTTAAAATTATCATTAGGGAGATATGACTCAGAGAACCTTGGATAGCCTCAAGCTATTCCATGTTTATGAGATCACGGCTTCCTTCAAATCTCTTCATTTTGAGGAGATGCTGCTGTCGTCTTCGGTTATCTTAAAACTTGTAGGACCAAACAGATGTTTTACATGACAAATCTGATCTTTGACTGTTCTTAGAAGATATTTTTTAGAATTTTGTCCATGATTGCTAATGACCTTGAGATAGCATGATTCATCTTCAAATTTTTGTTGGCACTTAAAGGCAATTCAAGGTAATTATCCAGGATGAACATATTTAACTTTTTTTCTTTTTAATTAACTACCTCTTGTACTTGTAAAAACACCTTGAAATACTAAAATTCAAAGGACATATAACATTCCAATTCTTAACTATGCAACAACTGAAGTGCAAGATATCTGTCTGGTTTGGTAGCTATCTGGTCTTTATCATCAGGACTCACTAGGAACCACTGTTTACATTTTCTGAATTTAAGTACAATATGTTGCCATTGTTTCACAGTGAATTCCTGCTTTTTGGATATGATCATTGCTGAAAGTTTTTATACCACTCTGGATAATTCTGTTGAAATCAATAGAGATGCTCAGGCATGAAACAGCCACATAAAAAGATCAGACTCTAAACTACAAGTATTTAATGTAAAGTAGTCAAAGTATAAAGCAAGGAGGAGTCAAAAGAAATTAAGCAACTCAACTTTGAGTTGCAAGAAAATTGGGCTTTTTAATATATATATGGGAAAACTATGGAAAATTATTTTTAATTAATAAATACAGAATGAAACTCGCATGCAAATATGCTGTATCATGATGTATAATTACTGAAAATCTCACATCTTCCCAAATCAATGGTGTCAATAGATTCTTTTTATAAAAAGAAGCTACTTTCACCTTTTGATAAAAGTGGGATTTTGACCTTGTCTAAGTGTAACATGCCTGAGTGTTTACTGTATAATTTTCTTCACCAATTAGCAGGTGTGTTATGTAAATTTGGTAAAGCAGTGGAAAGCTAAAATCTCAGATTAAGTCTGCATCCAATTATAATATTGCAAAATGATTCTAACACTGGTTTACCACTATATATTTCTAATGTCAGAGAAAATCTGACTCAGAATACCATTATCTGCCTTAATCTACCTTTTCCTGACCAGCAGTTTGAAGCTAACTATGCAGACAGAGTACCTCCATCACTGAGTGATATACTAGTCATACTGCATTATTCATCTGAGCTTCTGCTCTAGGAATAGGATACTTCCATGCTGGTCTGCCAAATCCCAAAGTAAAAGGAAGCTACTCAGTTTATGAATCATAATATGTCCTGAGACACAAAATACTTGCTAGCAAGGAGAAATGAGCTAGATGAAAACATCAATGGTGCAAAATCTGTGCTAATGAGAACTACAGTACATAAAGCACACACTGATACCTTAAAAGGTGCTAAATCTGAATAGATGCCAAAATAAATAAAAATAGATAAGAAATCCCTGTATTTTCTTAAGATGAAAAAGTTGGCTATGTCAAAATTTTAAATATGGAGCATAACTCTATTAGAAATCACCCTGGGGCTGTTCTGTGTTCTCAGCTTGGTATATAACATTTGTATTGGCCGTCTTCCAAGAATCCTGAAAGATGTTGGGTTTTTTTCCTTTTTCTGGTATTCAGGATATGGTGTATATGATTTCTTCTATTAATAACGATCGGTGAATCACTTATTACACAAATCTGCAATACTTCTAGGAGCTGAAATTCAGTGAGCCCATATCTTTTCAGCAAAACTCAGGAACCGTTCTGCTTAGATTTTCCAATAGAAACTCATACTTAGTGCACAGGTTATGTCATTTTGAGTACCAGTATACACATATATTATTATATACATATATATGTAAGTATTGATTATTATCTAGCATACATGGCCCAGCACACTTTTAAATTAACCTTATTTGGAAGATAGCTACACTGTTACATTTTAACTACTTAAACTTTATAAAGACAAGACCAATTAAAACTAATGGTGGTGAATACAGTTGTATAAATTATGATTTTGGGAGATGGTGAAATTGAAAAATTAGAAAAAACATCCAGTAGAATGCTTGTATTTCTCAGAAAAAAAAATATGGGGGTAAAAATGTAATTTATGGTCAAACAAAAATGCTGTTTGATACTCAGTAAAAGTGTTTCACCTCTAAATGTGATTTAGCAATTTCATCCTCGTTCAGTGAAGAATCTATTGATTGTTCTATGAATCTATTTGAATTCTCTTTGAGCCAGCTAAACTATGTTCAGATACTGGTTTTATCTGAATTTATAAATGACCATGTTTGGGGCCCAAATAAAATTCAGAACTTCATGCTGCTTCTTCCCTCTATGAAAGTGACTTTTAAAGGCATTTTAAAAGTTGTTTGGTATTGAAATGAGGACAAGTCTATGCATTTGCTTCATTATCAAATTCGTAAGTATAAGCCACAAAGTACATTTTGCTCTTTATTGTTGCTTTCTGGTATAAGAAGTAGTTTCCATACTCTCTGAAACAAAAATTCTGTAGAAGAGTATGTCCCTTTGTGTTTCATTTCATTTTGGAGAGCAGAAGGGAGAAGAGAAGGAAAGATTTGACATTACATTTAAAAATAAAGGGTTTGATTTTACTTTGCTTTGGGAAAGGAGAGGAATGCTGATTTGTAAGGAACTTAAAGAGCCTCTCTCATCCTTCAGCAAGATCTGAAAAGAATCTATTAAATCCACAGAAAAAATCATCTTTCCCACTACAGACTATTATAAAAGTTTTACCACATCCAGGAATGTTCAGTTTCCAAGTTACAGCCAGGGAAACTGTATTTCTAAAAAAAAAATCTCAACAAAGCACAATGGCTATTGAAGTTCTTGCTTTTAATAGTACACACAGCCTGCAATACTGATTCCTCTATTTAGACAGCCTATCACTTCTCATTATGAAAAAAAATCTCATTGTACATGCGTCAGAGGGGAAAAGGGTTGTTAAATTTGAAAGACCTGAAAACATGTCATGACTGCAGCAGGGAACATGAACTTAGAAGCAGTAGTAGCTGTCAGGTATTGTCTTATTGAGCATACCAAATAATACCAGTGGTTTGCCACTGGATTTATGATCCTCAGTGACACTGCAATAGCCATGAAGAGAGACGAAAGTAGAAAGAACCTGGACACAGCACACAGTTATACATGGACTTCTAGTAAATATGAATGAAGTCAACAACTTCAATGAGCATGAAGGAAGAATAAGAAAAGAAGTGGAAGTTTTGTAGGGGTGGATGACTGAAAGGAATATGGGAATTTTTTGGACAAGAAATCGGTGATAACATGTTAGAGAGCACTGAGGAGGAACTAACCAAAGACAGTCAGCAATTTGCAGCCATCATTCTGCAGAAAAAATAATGTCATTTAGTGCTGCAACCAGTCTCCAATATTGGAGTTTTGTGCCATTATTCATTAAAGAAATATTCATGGGAAGATATGATACCCGCTTTCAAGTCCTTGCTATCTATTTTAAGATGCAACCGTAAATACAGCAAACACAGAAAGAGAAAATGAAGGAAAGGAACATGACAATACAAAGCAAATACTATAAAATATATCTTTTTAAAATGCTATTAACATATAAACTTCCGTTGAAATAAAATGTGTTGCAAAGCTGACTAAAACTGTGTGGGAAACATTTTCGTGTCTCATGAAAGTCAGAAAACTCAAATGTTTTCACATTTCACATTTTGCACGACAATCTTTTAAGAGTTTATTTATTTGTTTTTAATTAAAGAAGAAAGGGTAGCTCAAAGAGAGCAGCTGCTGAGTTCAGGCAAAGCTGGCAAGTGCCAAGTTCAAATCTCTGCTAAAATTAGCCTTTGTTTGTACAAAGTATAAACAGGCAAAATTCTAATTGCGTATCAGCCAGTAGCTTGGTGGTTAAGGTTTTACCTGCGATGTGAAAGACAGATCAAAACTCTCACTGAATCAGGAAAAACAGAGACTTGAATCTGACTCAGCCAACACCACTTATTTGTACAATCTCACCGTCTTCCCTCAGAAGAAATTGCATCTTTGATAAAACTTTCTGCCAAAACTAGCATATATTTTGCAGTGAAGAGAGCTGGTTTCAAAACACTGATGTTTTTAAGTGAAGACCCATTCTGCTGAAACATTACTGAGTAATTTTAGAGTTGTATCACTAACTTGTAAGAAATCAGTTGCTTGCTGCATCTTAACAGGTTTTATTATTTTCCTTTTCAGGAAGAAAATCTAGAAGGAAAATATAAAAAGAACTTAAGGTGGAAAAGTCAATCTAAATTAGGTAATGCCTTAACACCCTGGAATTTCAAACTCCAAAAAACAATTCAAATTCCAAAGCCACTATATTACAAAAAGCCTAAAAAATTCCCTGCTGAAATTGTATACACTTTTAAAACTGTCCTCAACATTGTGACTTCTATCAGCTAGATCAGGCTTTGCATTTACTTAATGCAAAATCACCCATACATCTTGGCAGTACATTTGCAATGTTGTCTGTTTGCTCTTTTAAAAGTAAATAGGGTAGAATAAAATAAGATATTACGGATTTATCATAATTCCCCCCGAAAGTGCTATTACTTGGAGAACAGACAGGAAAGGAAAACAGAAAGTATGTGACACTAACACTATCTTGGGTTGTTTGCCATTGATTTTTCTAGCATAAGTTAATAAAAATAGTGAAGTTGATTAAAAAAAAAGATTAAATTAATATTCTTGTCCTGAATTTCCTTTAAAAAGCTTATTTTAGTGCCATAATCCTGCTGTGAATCCTGAAAACATATTGCAGCAATGTGCTTACGTGCACTGGTACGTGTATATAATGCTTCCTTTCACCAAAAGATCTCGAAGAGGTTTATGATGAATCTGTAATTAGAATATATAATTTCACCATTGAAATGCGGCTACCTATTGGGTAGCGAATGACTTCCACCTGCAACTTCATCCTGCAAATCATTTAAATGCATCTCTACATATGCAACTACTTTCCTGTAATCTGTGGGACTGCTCATGTGGCCAATACTGAAAACAATCCATTTTACACGCTCTGAGAGTTAACGTCACCACGTGCAGCAGCTGAATTCAGACGGTTCACCTCATATCACAAAACAAGGGTGAGGAAATATGGTCAATAGCCTAGAATAAATTCTCTTTCAAACAGAAGCACAGGAAATCTGATGTTTAATATACAGCAGACAGAATTTGCACTTTGAAGGGTTTCTGCCAGAAAGCAGTGTATATCGTAAGTGCACATGCCTGTGGGGCCTCCTGACTGGTTTGAGAAAGCATGATCTGGGGCCTTCACTCTGGACCCAGAAATGTTTGGTCTTCCCTCTGGTCTCTGCCATAATCTTTGTTCTATAAGTGTGCTTAATCATTTCACCTTGTCTTGGTTTTCTCTATCATTTTCTGCCCTGTTTAATTAGATTACAAACTCGGTGATTGTCTCATATGTTTTGTAAAATGTCTGGCATAAAGGGCCACTTATCTCAGCTGTCCCATTAAGTGCTGCCATAATGCAAATAGTACTGATGCATGCTGATGTGGCAGTATTTCACCTTAATGTGATGCAAGAGGCTGGTACTGTATGGTGCACTTTAATTTAGTATCGACAGGAGAAACAAACTCAGGGTATGAAAATGAGAATCTAAGGGGGAATAGCAGGGAATAGGACTGTCATGGTTTAACCCCAGCCAGCAACTGAGCCCCACACAACTGCTCACTCACTCCCCCCATGGCAGAATGAGGGAGAGAATCAGAAGGGTAAAAGTGAGAAAACTCATGGGTTGAGAGAAAGACAGTTTAATTGGGAAAGCAAAAGCCACACACACTCACAAAGCAAAACAAGGAATCCATTCACCACTTCCCATCACAGGCAGGTGTTCTGCCATCCCCAGGACAACAGGGGTCCATCACCCATAATGGTGACTTGGGAAGATAAATGCCATCGCTCTGAATGTCCCCCCTTCTTCCTTCTTCTCCCATCTTTATATACTGAGCATGATACCATATGGTCTGGAATATCCCTTGGGTCAGTTGGGGTCAGCTGTCCTGGCTGTGTCCTCTCCCAACTCCTTGTCCACCGCCAGCCTCCTCACTGCTGGGGTGGGGTGAGGAGCAGAAAAGGCCTTGACTGTGTAAGCCCTGCCCAGCAGAAATGAAACTTCCCCGTGTTATCAACATTGTTTCCACTACAAATCCAAAACACAGCCCCATACCAGCTACTGTGAAGAGAATTAACTCTGTCCAAGCACAAAACCAGCACAAGGACTGAGCAGTGGATAAAAAGTAAATCTTCTGTTAAAACCAACTGGAGATTCCAGATCTGGAAAGAACTCATTGCTTTCCTTGGCAACCACTTACATGCCCTTCTGTGGCATTTGCCCACCCACACAAGAATATTATATATCTGAGGGGGAGCAAAAGAACTACTTAGCCCAAGGGATGCATGAGCTGTAATCTCACCTTTTGTCTGCTGACAAATATGTTTTTTTCACAGCTTCTGGTCATGATCCATCTCTGCAGACTTTCTCTAGAGAAGGATTTAAGGGAGATGGTAGTTAGTTACTATATACAAAGATTCACTTGGCTCACTGCTTTTCCTACGTGCTAAGTTACTCTATTGAAATCATAAGATTCCCATTACAGAGCTCTTCAGTTAGAACTAGGAATGCACCTGCGATTTCCAGTAGAGGAGACTGAATTTACCTCCCATTTCCAACAGCATCTCCAAGCACTGAACTACTCAATTCACAATACCGAGAATTCTGATCGTCTGTGTTCTACTTGTGTCTCACACAACCAACAAAGGTCAATTTCCTTTTCCTCTCAGTAATGGGCCATATAAAAGGTAACAGCTTGATCCTCCTCCAAGCATCCTTTTCAACTAAATGGTGTTAAGTCCTGCCTGTAGCCTTAAAACTATTTCCTACAAGGGCTGGTATGAAAAAGACTCCAAACAAACAAAAAAAGCTGAGCCATCTGAAAATCCAGTGCAATGTTGGACAGGTGCCTGAAAAAGTTCTGAATGAACTAGTAATACCAAAAGCAGTATGGCCCTGTCAGAGCAGTTTCTGTCTGCAGGATGAATTATCCGGAGCACAGTGCCGCACTAAAGCAGTTGTATTTATTTTGAGATGTTGCTAGCTTGGATGTCCTTACGCAGCACGATGCTGTGTATAGGTATGCTTAGCCTTCATTCTCAAGGGAGGCAATTAAGGTGTCACTGAGCCTTAATTGTCTCCATAGATGGTATTTTCCTGAAAGCTCTGGCCCTCAGACACACACACAAAAAACCCCCAATCCCAAAACATATTGCTTAAGTTTCATTTCCCACCCTCCACGAAGAGGTTTGCAGTACTTTATATGGAACTTGCAATTATAGCATGATTTATTTTTGGAAGCAACTAGGAAAGATACGTCAATGACTTAGAGGCATTCATTCCACCTGGGCTATGGGAAACAGATCTGACCGACACCACCCAGAACTGTGGGGTGATGAACATGTGTGGGAGGAGTGTCCCAGTCAGGGAGCTGCTGACTGAAGGACTCCAAGCCCACGCTTTGGGGAGCAGATCCGTGCATCAGGCAAGATGCTGAGAACCCAACACCAGCACTGTGCAGTAACCCTAACCCCTAACCCGGATGGCTGTGTTGTACTGTACAGCAGTAACGTAGGGATGGCTCTTGTCAGGACCTAATACCTGGGAGCAGATAGAGCTCACGGATGTCATTTTCAGGTTCACTTCATCTGGATAATATATTGGAAAAGGAGTCCCCAGGAGCGCCCCGCAGCGTGAAGCAGCAGGAAAGCGGGAGTAATGGCCAGGCGCTGGCTTCGAGGGAGCTCCTCCCGC
>NW_010274318.1:0-202 GCF_000690775.1 Eurypyga helias | reverse complement strand
GCGGTGCCTTTCCCAGGTACCACACCGGCTCGCTTGCCTTCGGCTCTCTGATCCTCGCCATCGTCCAAGTCATCCGGGTCATTCTGGAATACCTGGACCACCGGTTAAAAGGTACCGAAGCCGGCCGGCCAACGGGCTTGGCACTGCCGAAGCCAGGTAGCCAATGGGCTTGGCGCTACTAAAGCCATCTGGCCCACGGGCC
>NW_010274317.1:1395-2923 GCF_000690775.1 Eurypyga helias | reverse complement strand
TCAGGGCCGCGGCGGGGGGGATTTACCTGGTTTGATGGACGGAAAGGAAAGCCTGGGATCCTCCGGAGGATGAGCCCGGCGTTTCTTCCTCCAGCGGCGCGCGGGGTAGGAATAAAGCTGCCCGGCGGCCAACCCTCCGATGAAAAACACCCCCCCAGGGTTATCCAAAGCGACGACAGGCGGCCGCTTTAGTCCCGCTCCGGCATTTTTCCCGCCCTACCTGGTCCTCGGTGCCGTTTTTCCATCCAGATGTAGCAGTTGCTTTGGGCCACTCCGGTCTGGGAATCGAGGAAAGGGAGGCGGACGCTCCTCTCGGCGCACAGCCGGGCGTTGTAGTTGTGGCACTGCTCCATGGCATCCCGGTAATATTGCTCCCCGAGGCTGCCGGGTGGGAAAAGCTGAGGCTCGGCACTCATCCCGACCACCCCTAGCCCCTCCTTCCAGCTCCGTCTGGGACAGGGAAGCCATCCCAAATTCCCGCTCGGAGCAATCACCACCGGGAATCTCCCCTCCGAGGAGCAGACCGTGCTGCGGGGCGGACGGAGACGCAAGGCGCGGGAATGGGAAATTCCCGCCGGCCTCGCCACCGGCACATGGATCACCGCGTGGTTAGCGGATCCCTTTGGCATTTTACCCGCCCTCCCCGAGCTTTTTGGGATGAGCCTGCGCCAATGGAAGCTTCCTGAAGGCATTAACCGTGCTCCGAGGCCTCTCCACACGCTTCCCCGTAACCGGAGCTGTAATTAGGACTCATTTGGATAACGAGATCTTCCCAGGGAAGAGCCGAGGGGCTGTTTGGCTGCCAGAGACGGAGTTTTCCCCCTCCCCAGGGGCTGGGAGCAGTGATTTATATTGATTTTATATGGATACGTGGATTTAGGGACCTGAATAGGGGCTGCGCAGAGCCAATTAAGGGATTAACGAGCCGGGAGCCGCCTCGGAAGCATCCGGCGGACGTGGAATATCCGGTCCGTCGGAGGAAAAGGAATCGCGTCGTCGCGAGGGGTTTTGTGTGCCAGGACAAGCCGGCGAACCAACGGAGCGGGAAGAGGGAGAGGATGATTATTGGGGAAGGTGAAAGGAAAACAAGGTTTTTTTGGGATCGTTTCCCTACGGAGCTCGTGCAGCCGGCGGGGAGAAGCGGGGGTTTGTCTCGCGGCGCTCGGGCGGCCAGTTTTGGGATGGGGAACGATGTCCCGGCGGGAACGAGGTCCCACGGTGCCTCCCTCAGGCTGACCGCAGTGGGAACCCGAATCCCGGGATGGCGCTCCGGAAAATCCCACCCGGAGGGTTTAACTTCCCTCCTAAATCGCGTCGGAGCTTCCGCTGGCTCCGATGAGTGACGAGGCAGAGCCCTGAGTCCTCCCCGGAGCGTCCAGGTGAAGCCGGATTGCTCCGAGGAGGAAAACTTGCCGTTTCTGGCAACAAAAAGCCCCAAAGAGGTCAGTTTTCCAACTTATTTCCCTCCCGCTGGCTCGATTTCCATGTCTGGAGAGGGAAAAGAGGCAGCCAGCCCCCCGAGAGACAC
>NW_010274317.1:976-1365 GCF_000690775.1 Eurypyga helias | reverse complement strand
GACACCAATCCGCCGTTGTTTTAACCCAAAACTAATGGGGCGCTCCTGGGCGGGGGGAGAAACGCCCCAATTTTGGGGGCTGGTGGCAAAAAAACTCTGCGAAACGGGATCTTGGAGCACCGAGGGGACGGAGAGGGACAACCGGAGCGGAAAACGCGGCGCTCGACCGTCAAAACTTCCCAGGAGGGGTTTTTCCCGCAAAAAAAGGGGTTTCCCGGGAAGGAGGCTCGCCTTAATGAGCTGGGTGGAGGGGGAGGGGGGCAGTGGGGGTCGCACCCCCTTTGGGAGAGGCACCACCCCCCCCAGGGAGGGTTCGGAGCAAACGGCAGCGGGGACAGGGCCGGGCCGGAGGGAGATGCCGAAAAAACGCGGGAAGGGGCGAAAACACC
>NW_010274317.1:0-828 GCF_000690775.1 Eurypyga helias | reverse complement strand
GCACCCCCTTTGGGAGAGGCACCACCCCCCCCAGGGAGGGTTCGGAGCAAACGGCAGCGGGGATGCAACGGTGCCGGAGGGAGATGCCGAAAAAATGCGGGAAGGGGAAAAAACCACATGGAAGTGACAAAAAACACACACGGAAGTGAATGCCGAAAAAACGCGGGAAGGGGCGAAAAAACCACACGGAAGTGACAAAAAACATACACGGAAGTGACAAAAAACCACAGGGAAATGCCAAAAACACACACAGAAAGGCCAAAATATCCAAGGAAATGCCAAAAAATCCCCCATGGAAAGGCAAAATACCCACAAGGAAAGGCCAAAAATCCCCCATGGGAATGCCAAAAAACCCCACAGAAATGTTAAAAAAACCACGGAAAGGCCAAAAAATCACAAGGAAATCACAAAATCACCCATGGAAATACCAAAAAAACACACGGAAAGGCCAAAAATCACACGGAAATGCCAAAAATCCCTCAGGGAATATCAAAAAAAATACCCGGAAAGGCTGAAAAATACATGGAAATGCCAAATAAATACACAGAAAGGCCAAAAAATACACGGAAAGGACAAAAACCACCCTGGAAATGCCAAAAAAGCACATAGAAGCATGGAAAGACCAAAAAAAGACAGGGAAATGACAGAAAGCCACATGGAAATGGCAAAAAACACACGGAAATGACAAAAAACACAAAAGGACAGAAAGCCACAGGGAAATGGCAAAAAACACACGGAAAGGACAAAAAACACACGGAAATGACAAAAAAAAACACAGGGAAATGACAAAACCCACACGGAAGTGACCAAAAACCCACACGGAAATGA
>NW_010274316.1:0-940 GCF_000690775.1 Eurypyga helias | reverse complement strand
CACAAAACTAGTGTTCCTCTCAAGAGGATGTTCTGAGAACACATGAGTATACCAGTGTCAGAAATGGCAACCAGTCAATATGAAAATACTTGGATTCATGACATTGTTCAAAACAATGGCCATGGAGCTTCCAGAACTCATGTAGACATACAAACAACAATGTCTACATAGACATAGGCAAACAAGTCTGCAGACACCAAGGTCAGTGAAGATGGAGGAGGAGGTACTCTAGGTGCTGGAGCAGAGATTCCCTTGCAGCCTATGGAGAATAAAATGGTGATGCAGGTTGTCCCCCTGCAGTCCATGGAGGACCACGATGGAGTAGATGGATATACACTAAAGTAAGCTGCAGCCCACAGAGAGCTCATGCCAGAGCAAGCTACTGGCAGGAATTGCAGCCCATGGAGAGGAGCCCATGCAGGAGCAGCTTTTCTGGCAGGACCTGTGCCCCCATGGAGGACCTGTGCTGGAGTAGTCAGTTCCTGAAGGACTGTAGCACATAGGAAGGACTATATTGTGTGGAAGAGACCCCACACTAGAGCAGGAGAAAAGCATGAGAAGGAAGGAGCGGCAAAGATGAAGCGTTACAAACTGACCATGATCCCCATCTCCCTGTGCTGCTTGGGAGGAGGAGGTAGAAAAGTCAGGAGTGAAGGTGAGCCTGGGAAGAAGGGAGGGGTGAGAGGAAGGTGTTTTTAGATTTGTTCTTATTTCTCACTGTCCTACTTTAATTTATTGTCAATTTATTGTAATAATTTCCCCAATTCAAGACTGTTTTGCCCATGATGGTAACCGGTAAGTGATCTCCCTGTCCTTATCTTGACTCATGGGCTTTTCATCATATTTTCTCCCCCTGTCCTATTTATGGAGGAGACTGATAGAGTGGCTTGGTGGGTGCTTGGTGAGTAGCCAAGGTTAACCCACCAGAAAGAGTTTACAG
>NW_010274315.1:0-240 GCF_000690775.1 Eurypyga helias | reverse complement strand
TCCCGGTGCCCGGGGAGGTGCCAGCACCCGGTGAGTTCCCGGTGCCCGGCGCGGTGCCAGTACCCCATGAGGTGTTGGCATCCGAGGGGGTCCCGGCGCCCGGTGAGGTGCCAGCACCCGGTGAGTTCCCGGTGCCCGGCGCGGTGCCAATACCTGTCGCAGTGCCGATGCCCGGTGAAGCGTTGGCATCCAAGGGGGTCCCGGTGCCTGGTGATGTGCCAATACCTGGTGAGGTCCCGG
>NW_010274314.1:0-249 GCF_000690775.1 Eurypyga helias | reverse complement strand
CTGCGGCTGCCTTTGTGCTCGGAAACCGCTTGTGAGCTCGGGAAGCGTCTCTCTGCGGGCGCGTGGGACACGGCTCGGAGACTCCTCGCTCCCTCACGGCCCCGCGGGTGGGCAGCAGAGGTGACTGTTCCCGTCAGACGGACAAGAGACCGCACAGCCCGTGCGATGCCCACGGAGCTGACGCCGGCGCCACGGGACTGTCCCGGGCAACAGCGTCCGCGAGCGGAACGGGACTGAGAACGGTGACAC
>NW_010274313.1:0-5756 GCF_000690775.1 Eurypyga helias | reverse complement strand
GCGGGGTGCCCGAGGAAGGAGAAAAATCCAGGTGGTGTCCAGGGGCAGGGACAAACATCCCGCTGCTCCGTCACCGACAGACCGCGGCGGCGGGTCCCTCGGGCTCATTCCCTGTTGTCCGGGCGGCACGTGGCAGCCCAGAGCTCACCTGCTGCTTTATGGAAACCACGGCAAACTCTCCCAAACTGCGGAACGTCAAGTCAGCACACTCCTACTGAGAAAAACACGCGATTTCCCTAAATCGAGAATTTTTGCTTTAACCTGAGTGCAGCGCGGCAGCATTTAAGGTCGGCATTTGCGTAGAAATGGAGTCAGGTAATGCTGTCAGCGCTCTACCTGCCGAAACCACCCGCCCTAAGTGCGGTCAAAATCTGTCCAATGCTGTGAGATTTAACTATTTTCCAGATTAATTCTCAGAGCTTCCTAGGAGCCGGCAAATTTCGTACAGGTTGCACAATGAACGGTGATCCAAAATGTGAAACGGTGTTCAGATCTCATCTCTGAGTTCGTCTCTCATTTCTACTCTTTCCATCAAACCTAAATTCGAATTCCTCACAGCAAATTAAAAGCTGAAACGTAATTCAAAACTTTTCCTGTAAGTGAAATTTTGATCACTGCAACTATTCTCCCAGACCAGCAATTTTTCTCCAGTCTGAGCCTTCCCAAAGGTGAGGGCAGAAAACAACACTTTTTGTACAGCGATTCCAGAAACATTTGCTAATAACTTACTTGAGGTAAAGTTTTAGGACTACACTAAATTTTTTAACAACGTAACTTCAGATGTACCCAACACTTTTTATAGAATATCTGTTCTATCATTATATAATAAAACAGAACGAAAGTCATCAATTTGCACTCCAGAACTTAGGTTGCTGTGGAAACCTTCATTATTTATTTTTTTAACATGTGCAACTTAATGTTTCAACACTGAACGTGGACAGCTTTCTGTTTGCCTTTTTGTTTGGCTCTGGGCTGTTGGTTTTTGATTCCCGTGTAGAGTGCAAACAGGAAATGGCCAATAAGTAAGCATGTTTGCACGTTATTGATTTAGAAAAACCGACTTATTCAGACACACTTTAATTCATATTCACATTTAGGCATGTATATTTACAATAGCCTCATTACTTTCTTTCCTGAAGCACTCCCACAGCATGCAGAAATAGCTTTTTGAAGGGACAAAACCTGACAAAGCCATTGAGTTGCATGTTGGAGATAGGCTGCTGCTGGGTTGGAGAATTTGGGGGTGATTAAGATATGTGTATCTTGATAATAAATACCTCTTCATCTCTTACTAGTACTTTGGGAGAAGAAAAACTGTCGTGGCAGGAATTGGTTCATTCTTCCAGCTCCCCACCTCTGCATTCTACAGCCTCAGCACTTCAAGGATTCTTCTGGCTGCCAAGTTGACCGGCAGTGAAACGGATACTTTTCCTGCCCAAGAAAAAACACAGCAGAATTTTCTTCAAAATACAACCATGCCTGAGTTGACTCTTACCATTACAGTAAGCGTGGCATGAAGGGGAACTTGGGAAGACGAGGTGGGAACCTTGCGAGGTTAGATAAACTCTGATGAGGACACCAAAATAGTTGACAGAACGGGACCTGCGAGGAACTAATAGCAGAACATAAACATTTGTTTAAAGAGAACAATGCCATTTGCATTTCCTGATCGTGGAGATATAAATGATAGCACTAACAAGTACAGCTATATTGATAATAAAGCACTTTTATGTGAGATATAGTACATATTACATATTTAATCCCAACACTTTACCGTACTGCCGGTGCTAACACCTATTTTCAAACAGAGAGCGAGTCACCAGAGGGGCATATGGCCCCCTTCAGGGGAAAGAAGAGCAGCATATTTTACTGCAGAGTCAGTGGAATGTAAGTTTTTGTAACTTAAAAGTCCTCAAATATATTTACACCTGTTCCTCTGACATATGCACTCACTGGTTTAATGAGTCTCCTACCACCTCTACACGAACACTGCTTGCTTTCGCCAATATTCTTAGCTTACGTGTGGCTCAGAACCAGCATCTCCTCCTGTAAAGGAGGCAGAGGCGCTTGTCTCCCAGCAAGTAGGTATTCAGGACCACCCAAGGGCAAGAGGGAGACAAAGCAAACGGCAACTATTGCACAGGGCTGCAAAACAACTTTTTCTTCTGTCTTTTTCCTCTCTTAAGAGAGCTCACTCCTGCCAGCCTCAATATCCATACTTTTCTGCAAAGAGTGGGAAAAGCATAGTAGTATCGTGCAAGAATAAACAAGAAATTCTGAGGGTTATACACCTCAGTTTTTGTTTGGTTTTGTTTTTCTGGAGCTATTTGTATTTTTCCTTATCATGAAGACCGTGCATTTAAAAACAACCACCACCACGGAACTGGAATCCAATGCCTACTTCATCAGGTTATTGAAACGCTTTTAAGGTTTTGTTAAGTAGTTTAAAAAATTAACTTCAGCATCAAACTCCGTTTTAAAACTTGCTGTAAATGGGAGAGCTCCTACAAGAACAACTTTTGTTCTGCCTGCGACACCGTGGGTCCCAAACACTAAGGCTTTTCCAAGAAAAGCGAGCTCCCTTTGCAGAAGTCTTCTGAGCTGCCACTCTGAGTCACTGTCACTAAACTTCCCTGTTGCGCCATTGGAAACAATGGCAAACACACACTTCAAGACCTTATTTAATTGAACAAGACAAGCCAGAAGGACAGCACTAATCACTTTGAATAACCATTAAAAGTTACTTAACGTCCACTGCAAGAGTTATGTCAGAAGTATTGAGAGTTGCTTATGGTTGCGTCAGTGTGAACACAATTGTCCTTATCCAAACAGAACACCCACTGATGTTTAACATAGTATTAATTAAAATACATTAGACAGTTCATTTGGTATCATACTACCTTGCCGTAATATAGATGTGATCTGAAAGACAGCTGGCTAGGAAATGGAGAGATTTGACACAGTTTCTTTCTCTTAAATAGATCAAGGGAACTGCACAATCCTTTCAAACCCTCTGCAAGGGACAATGGAAGGTCAGAGTGCAGAAAGCAGAGACACTCTGACACTTCCCTGCAAGCGAATTTTTCTCAGCTGGCTCAGCCTTAAGGTATCGTGGAACATATCGCCCTCTTGCCCTCTCTTTCAGGTAAGCGCGTCCCCATACTTTACCCTTTCGCCCCATTCTCACGGCTATAGATGCTGGTACTTCTACTTCCATTATTACTTCAAACCTCTGTTTTAGAAACATGGCCCAGAAGCCCTACTATCAGAAAAAAAAAAAAAAACAAACCCCAAACCTAGAGATGAAGGTTAACTCCCTCTGACGGTCAATTTATTGACTGATTATCTCCTTTTCCACACATGAGGTTCCCACACTGCATGTTTATTTCTTTAAAGCTCACATTCTCTCCCTGTTGATAAGATGGTTTACGCCATTAAACAACTTACCTTTCCCATTTTATTATAAATTCTTCACCTTGAAGGGAGAGACAAAAAGATCCAAAGCAAATACACTCTATCACCATCTCCCATGACCTCGCAGGTCCTTTTGAAGCACCAATTTTCTCATTTGTGCCTCAAAATAGGGATTCACACGTCTCAAGAACAGAGCTATCCTTCCTTTGATGAAGTAATTGGAAACTTTTAAGCAGGAGGTCTCAGGTTCTGACGTACAGATCCAAATTATTGTCTTTGTCCTATTGCACAAGGCCATCTCACAGATTTTTTTCCTTATGAAGAGAGGAGCAAACCATCACATTAGGAATCTACATGCAGTGAACGAGAGCAGTTCTTCCCTTTAAGGCACTGCAGTGTTTGTGCCCCACAGCTCCATTCACCTAATTATTCTTTCATCGGGATGATTTCTGATTAGGGCTCAGGATTGGGGGAGGATTTTAGAGGCCATATCTTAAGATGCCTTTTTTTAATTTTTAATTCAGAATGATCTCCTTAGAAGCAAGTCTGCTCCCACCCCTCACCGTTTCTCAGAGTAGCAGGAAAAGAAAGCAGACCCCATATATGAGGCAACATTTCCAGCTTGCAGTTAAATAGTCACTCCATCATCTCTTCCTTATCCAGTGTCTGAAGTGCTTTCATGCCTAAAAGCAACCAGCACGCATCTAACTATCACGAGACGCAGGAAACGTGTCTTTCTGGTAATCCCTCTCACATCTCAGTTACAATAGTTCTGTTGTCCCATGCTTTTAGTACCAAAATTTTTGTTTCATGCAAAATGGAAGCCAGCATAAGATACTCCAGTACATCCCCTATTTTTGGTGTAAACTTCTTCAGAGCAAAGGTAATCTAAAGCTATCGGTGGCAGAGAAAGAGGTACCTTCGAATGCCTCCAGAACATCAGACTCTTGGAGTTTAGTCTCACCAAACAAAAAAAAACCCCACAAAAAAGTCAGCTAAGAACAAATAACTCAACTTGCAGTTATAAATGTTAAAATTTACTTTTATGGTATTTGTCATACGGCTTGAAAACAAATTATAAAACGGAAAAGACCAGGAGTTGCATAAAGACAACTACGGATTGATGTTGTTATGCCAACATATCACAGTTTGTCAGTTTATATGTTGCTTGCCTAGAAGGTATCTGGATTAAGTCAGGACAGTGGGTTTTAAATTTTTTTTTTTTAGTATAAAAACAGAGAATGGACTGACTAATGTTTTAATACCAATAGCATACATCAAGTACAATTGCTAAAAATTCACAGTGCAGGTGGTAATTATTTAGTCAGCTGGACCTTTATTTAAAATAGATCACAAATGTTTTCTTGATGCTAAAGAAACAGAGTATTTTGTTCTCCAATTAATAAAAAAGGAAAAGATTCATTTGAATCTTCATGTTTCATAAATAATTAGGAAATTTGAGAGACTATTGCAGCCTCATTCTCACTTATCCCTAATGTTCTCACTCAGCAAATTACCTATTAAAAGAGAGAGAAATCATAGAATGTTAATTAGCACTGTTGTGACAGGATGATACCTTTTCCTATTAATTTCTTTTAACGTTCAGGATATAAGAAACCCTAGAAAAGTAATAATTAGCTCCTGTCTTTTTATTTCAGATGAGAGTTCAGAAATATTTGTGAGCTCTTCTTGTGCGAGCATTCTTTTTTTAGTCTTTTTTCATTTCTGACCTTGCGTATTTCTTGTCATGTATTTATTTATTGCCTTGAAAGAGATCTCTCTGATGCTAAGAAATATATAGCATTGAGAGAAAACATCAGAGAACCGGTTTCATCACTCATGGAAATGCAACAGGGTTGCCATTCCAGAGGCTGCCTTAACTGACTGTAGCTATCACTTAATCAATCCTTAGCCAAATCCCTACAAGGAAATGCAGAGTTCTGGGTTTGGGGTTTTTTTGGTTGGTTGGTTGGTCGTTTTTTCTGTGGTGGGGTTTTTTGTTTGTTTGGTTGTTGTTGTTTGGGGTTTTTTTGGGTGGTGGGGGTTTTTTGTTTGTTTGTCTTTGGTGTTCTCTCTAATTGTACTGCTTTGTTTCAGGGACAACTGAATGTTGGTTCATAAAGAAGAACCTAACACACTTCCAGGGAGGAGTGGCTGAGGACTGAACAGTTCCATATCCTTATTTACACACATTGCGTTGATCTGTAAAAGGAACAGTGAGCAGATGTATTTCATTTGGAACGGGCTGATGGATTGAAGCAGGAATACCTTCCTATCGGTGTCCCTTCACTTTCCACACACCCCCTCTCTTCCACCTGTTAGTCCCCGCAGCCTTAGTAACC
>NW_010274312.1:32935-33169 GCF_000690775.1 Eurypyga helias | reverse complement strand
GTCCCCCCTCCCATCACATCCCAGTGTGAGCTCTGCCAGGCCGGGGCTGCCAGCGGCTCCCACGGGGCTCAGCTCCATCTTTCCACTTCCCTCTGAAGTCTGGAAAACTTCTTTTCAAGGCAGCGAGAAAATTCTGCGTGTTCAGCAC
Organism: Eurypyga helias; assembly: GCF_000690775.1. Classification (NCBI taxonomy): domain Eukaryota; kingdom Metazoa; phylum Chordata; class Aves; order Eurypygiformes; family Eurypygidae; genus Eurypyga; species Eurypyga helias. Next base: position 33,021 of record NW_010274312.1, on the reverse strand, counting down.
CTCGGTACAAGCTGCTTCTGGTTACGGAGTCCCCGAACTCCGCGGGAAGAGACAGGAAGGAGCAGATGCCTTTGGTTTGTTGTCAT
>NW_010274312.1:31593-32768 GCF_000690775.1 Eurypyga helias | reverse complement strand
CGTGGGCATCGGGTACCGCTTGTGTGCAAATACTACCTGTACCTGGGTGCGGGTGTCGTGGCGGGTATCGCTGGAAGTGGTTTAGCCTTTCCGTGGGTGCGCGTCCGCGTGGCCAGGCTGGTCTGTGGGTGCTTTCCTCGAGGGGGTGCAGCATCCCGGGCTGCAGGATCTGTGCCTCTTTTTGCAGACAGGTAAATGCGTTGAGGGGGGTAAGGGCAGTGCTGACCGGAGGATGCAGGGTTCTCGGGGCTGCCCACCCAGGTCCTGGAAAGCCAGGGATTAACCTCTGTCTTGAAAAGCAGTGCTGGAGCGTTGCCGTGGCAGAAGTCAGCTCTGGGCTGTCACTTCTCGTCCTGCTGACACTCTGCATTCGGTGCCAGATCCACGCAGCCCGGTCACTGCCGATGCCGGTGGGAAACAAGCAGAGCGGGGTCCCAGGCTCAGTGCGTGACGCTCCCTTTGCCCAGCTGGCTGAGGAGTTCGCACCTTGCTGTCTCTGAAGGGGCTGGATGCCTGCTTGGGTTCTGCAGGAACACCTCGCTCTTCCTCATGGTTCAGGAATATCTGGCCACAGGTACTAGTTCCCAGTGGTGTGGCAGGAGGGCCAACACAGAAGTTGGCCTGGGATTGTGGAGGAGCCCTGTCAGCTCCCATCCAGACCCCCCCAGCCCGATTCCCCTGCGCGGCTGTGCCCATGTACCTTGATCCTACCGCAGTGGCGGTACTACTGCATCCCTGCTACGAACCCCTTTCTCCCCGAGGAGTTTGCATTTGGTTTCCCGCTGTCCCCTTCTGCTAACACCCCCCTGGCCCCGGAGGCAGCCCCTTCCAGCACTGCCAAGCCCTGGGCACCTCCTAAGCCGAGGCTGCCCCAGGAGAGCAGTGCTGAGAGGTTTCTCTCCTGTGTTCACAAGTGAGCTGAGGCCTGTGAACTCCTTACACATGTGACTCGGTGTGCTCACCACAGAGGGACCGGCACCTGACCCATTTTCCCAAGCAGGCTTGCGTTTCCGCAGTAGTTACCATGGCTGTCCAAATTCCTCTGGAGAGCTTGTTTTCCTCACTGAAGGCTGCGGCAAGTGGAATACGAGCAGGAGAAAAGTCCTCGTGAGCCTGCACTATCTGTCCTCCTGATACCATCATTCCAGGCGCTGATTAACTTCCCTTTGAAATCA
>NW_010274312.1:14531-31550 GCF_000690775.1 Eurypyga helias | reverse complement strand
GCCGGCAGTCACAGCCATGCACCCTCGCACCCCGTCCCCCCGAATCTCTCCGTGTCGCACCACGCCGACCTGCCCCGCTCGCACCTAACGCCTGCAGCCAGGCTTTTCCGGGGGTCTGCAGAGCCCTCCCTTAGCCGTTCTGGGCTGCCACCCGTGCAATTAATCACGGGGGCCGTTAATCAGTGGGACAAAGGATTGTAAGTGTAAACTCATTGGTGCAATCAGCGGTGAGGGTAATTAATGGCAGCTGCAAGAGTGCAAGGGGGAGCACAATTGCGCACTATGGGGGATGCTCTCAGCTCCCTGCCAGGACCTCCAGCCGCAGCCCCACGGCACACACGCGCCCGAGGGGCTGCACGCCCTGCCACGGCAACTTCCTCGCCCTCGGAGCCCCCAGCTGTGCCGGTGTCCCTCCTGCTCCCCGGGTGACCCCTTCATCTTGGCACCACAGGCTGCTAAATTGGGTTTGAGTCGTTCTTTTCCACCCACCCCTTAGTCACTCTTCCCTGGCAGGCAGCGCTGCGGAGTGGTGGGAGGCAAACGAATGTGAAACTCAGGCAGGAAAATGAGATTTCAAGAAAAGCCAGATCTTCTGCGAGCCACCGAAGCGGACGTAGGGACTTCCAGGGCAGGCTTCCCGTGCCGAGGGTGCGTGGGGCAGACCCCTAGCCCAGGCTTGAGCAGAGGGGCCGTGGCACCAGGGAGCCCAGCCCAGCCCTTGCAGATGCTCCGTGATAGGGATGCTGTCCCAGCGAGCTGCTGCTCTCCCATCCCGCGCCTCCCGCAGCCCTTGCTCTGATGATAATCCGTAGCCCTAAATCGCTATTTTCTCCCTCTTTGAAAGTCTCTGTTTTGCTGCGGGCAGGTACAGTCATGCTCAGCACACGCTCAGGTGAGGCATCTGCGGCATGCGGAGAGGTGGGCAGCCACAGAGCAGCCGTGCTCAGTGCAGCGGGGAGCAAAACCCATTCGAGGGCTGGATCACATCTCATTCCTTGACACCATTCAAAAACCCATCCCCGCCTCCGACTCGCTCCAGGCTCGCTCTCCGGGACACCTCAGTCACCCACAGACATCGCGGCAGAGCTCAGAGCCCGTGGCGCACGGTGCTGCGTGGACAAGTGTGAAAAGGTAGTATCACTGCAGCTATTCTAGGAAGCTGGTGCTATAATTTCTCCTCAAAGCAGCACAGACTGGCAGAGGCAGGGCCGTGGCCCCGCTCGGCTCCGTAACGGAGCCACTCAAACAGCCCATGCCCTGCATCCGGAGGCGTGGGACTGTAATCCTCCAGCGCTTAGGAAAAGCTTAGCGTTGAGGAAGCTTGGAGGCTTTTTTCCCTAGTCCCACGGACTTGCATGTATGTTTAAAAATACCCCTTTCTCTTGGGAGATCTTAAAAGTCCCTTCCTGCCTAATTTATTTGATGTTTTATGTTTACCGGCTGACCTTGCGTTTACTGTCATGGCTTTGTCCAGGAGACCTGCAGGTGCAGAAGGCTCCTGTGTGGAAGAGGGCGGGATTCAGGGAGGAGGCAAGGAGCACCCAGGTCAGGGAGAGCGGTGGTGAAGGCGTGCGGCCGGGAGCGGGCAGGAGCGAAGTGCTCGGTTGCCATTAGGGATTAGTTAAAAATAGCAGGGAGCGTACAAAGATTTGGCACATGGGTCACAAAGTCTTTCCTATGCAGATTGTTTGCTACTACTGGGGTTTTGTGCTTGCTCAATTAAGTAACACCCCTCCTTGAGCAGGAAGGCTCGACAAATTGTTTCTGGGAGGCCCTGAAGGCGCACGCACGTGGACGTTACCTGGTTTTGGAGGGCAAAAGCTGGGGGAAGGGGGACACCCCATTGCACAAGCAGTGCTGGGATAACTGCAGAGCTGCAGGAGCAAATGCCGACCCCATGCTGCTTTGCAACTGGACCCTCTCAACAACAGCGTTCTGTTCAGACCTTCCTCTTCCTCACAGATGGAAGTTTTCCTCCTGAGCTAAAAGGAGATCTGCGTTTATCTCCTCAGCAGCGTCAGGCCTCTGTGGAGCCAGCTCCCTCCTGCAGAGGGTAGCAATGATCATGCATGCTCTCCTCCTTAGAGAAAGAGGATTTTTTATCGTTTAATAAAGAGCTTTTATCTCCTGAGCCTCTGACTTTTGGAGAACTGAGCATCTCTCCCCATAGGGCATTGGCAGGGCTCAGGTTTGAGAGCAGCTGGGCGCTTGCCTCCCTCTTGCTGGAAGAGAAAAAGCTTCCACAAAAGATCCGTCTTGCTGCCGCGCAGTGACACCGTGGCTATTTGCCATCAGTGGCATTTTCTAAGTTTATCGAGGTTTCCTAGATGCAGAAGGGATGAATTTGGCCACTTGCCATATTGCCTAAGCGAAGATGACTATGTCAGAGGTTCTAGCTCAGAATGCAAGTTGGAAGGAACATTTAATTTCTCTCTTTTAGCGAGACATCAGCCAGAACTGTCTCAACAGACATACTCCTCTGAAACGCAAGTGCCTGTGTTTGGTTGTTTAAAAACGATTAAATGACATCTCCGTAAGCCCGTTACGGATGGTCTCCTTTAAAGGTTAATTGAATATTCCTTGCAACTTTGATGTACATTTCTCTTTTGAGAGAATTGCTCTATTTGGCAGCCAGGCATTAAATGGGTGGTTTTCACAATGGGCCAAGTTTAAATAAAAAAAAAAAGAGGAGGAGGAAACTAGGAAGCGAGAACTTAATTTGCCTCTTTATTTTTTTTCTTCCTTCTGCGGCTGCTGCACTGAACCCTGGTTGAGCAGAGCAGGGACAGGGACATGTAACACTCTGTAAAGCAAGAGAGGGATTTGAAGGATGAGAAGACAGCGCAGCAGATGCTGTTTGCAGCAAGGACTGAGGTTGGCTCTTCATCAACGTGCAGCAGTTGCCTTTTCTCAGCTCCCACTTGGCTGAGCATCATTCAGGGTACAAAAATACCCAGCATTTAGACAAACCACAACATAACCGGTGTCACAAACAAGGAAGGACAGCACAGAAGTCATGCACAGCTTGGTTTTAGAGCTCAGGTGTTGTGAAGTCAAGCATAGACTTGGCACAGAGAAGTTTAGTTTGCTGGAAGATCTTTAAGTCCTACCTCAGAGACATTCTTCCTCTGATACCCACAGCCAGGGACAGAGATCAAGGGTTTTCAGCTGCTGCTAGGGTCAGTTATTTCCCCTCCTGTTTCTTAGGGAAGCTTCCCACTGCAGCAGGCAGTTTCCAGCCTATGGCTTTAGGAGTATTTCCCAAGAGAACCAGCCCTATCTCAGCCTCTGGCTGTTCACGTCCCCTGCTTCCTGGCCATCATCCGTGAGCAAAGAGAGCGGGCGGTGTCCATGCACGATGCTCACATTCCACCTGAACCCAACCAGGCTGAGAGGGAAGCAGCCCAGATTTGCCTTATGATCCCCAGATACACCAAGGAGGTGCCAAAAGGCTAGAGAAGGTGAAAGGCCAGAGAGGAGACCCAGCTGGGTCTCCTGAGCACTTGCATGGCAGCCAGGGAAGGTGGGCTGGGCAGCCGCACCAGCAAGGGCATGGGAGGCAATGCGGGCTGTGCTCCCGGGTGCTTTTCGACCCTTTAGGAGAGGAGGATAGACAATAAAAGGCGAGAAGATTGCAAATAGAGCCCTGTCTCCATGGCAGCCTGCAGCTCCACTTCTAAATTTTCCCTGTACGTGAAGAGGATGCTTCTCCCCTGTATCCTCTTGCGGGAGTTTTGCAGCAGAAAGAGCCTTAGTCCAGGTATTTTCTGGAGGCTGGCAGGAGCCTGGCTTGGGAAAGAAACCCTTGGTGCTACCATCTCATCATACCTGGGGGAAATGGGCTCCCTGTCCCTCATCACTGTTTTTTCTGTAATTAGGGGGACAGAGGAAGACACGTGCAAAGCCTGTGGAAATGGAAAAGCTGGGAGGAAAAGTATTTAGGGCTCATCTCAAGTTACATGAAGTTCTTGCTATTTTTAACTGGACAGGCAAACCTTTTCCATCAGTTAGACCCCAGAGAAAGCGTGTGGGAGACGTGTAGGACACCAAACCTCACCGCTCTGGCTGCTGATAGGCTGCAGCTCTGCAGATCAGCACCAGGCTCAGACCTCGCCGCATCGATGCTGCACAGGCAGGAGTTAAAGGGCAGCCTCTCGGCACCTTCCCAACCACACTCGGAGGCACCTGCAAGATGCACAGAGACGCTGAGCTGCCTCGGGCAAGCCAGTCCCTTGCAACCAGCTTTTTTGGATACCCCTTCTCCCCCCCATGCTCACACCCTGGCAGATTGTGTTTTACAGGGTCGGAAATAGATGCGCGAGAAGGGGCCTCGCAGATCCCAAGTGAAAGCCATGCTCAGCTGTCGCCCACCCCAGCACCAGCTGCCAGCCCCAGACGCTTCCCAAAATAACTAACCCGTGGTGGGCCCCCTCGCCCTCCTCGGAGGGAAGGAGCGGTTGTTTTGTACCTACCAGCCTCGCATCATGGATAGTACATTCTGCAAGGTCCTCCCGGAGAACAGGAGCACCCCCCTCTCCCTGGCAGCATCCGTGGGCTCCAAAAACCCCTCCCCAAAAGTTGTCCCGTTAACAGAGGGGTCCTGTGAGCAGCCGGCACAGACTGGGTGGGTGCTGGTGGCCTGGGGGCCGTGGCACGGCGGGCTCTTGGCACTGACCCGGCTGATGCCTGCAGAGTGATGGTGCCTGTCACAGGAGGGGTGTGAATCCATCAGTCTGGGGGTGGTGGCCATTCCCAGCGTTGGCGTTGCCACCCAGGTGTGTCTGCCACAGCCCCGGCGAGCCCGTGGACCTGCGAGAGACAGAAGGACCAGGGCATTTCTGAGTTTCCAATTAGCAGGGCTTTAATTGCAATATTAGTTGCTCATTAGCGGGAAAAACCAGATGCTCTTAGGAATTAAGTAAGCTGCAACGATCTTTCTCTCCACCCCAGGAATATTTAACTATGTCTCATACAAGCGTTTCCTTTGTACCGGGAGCATGACTGGTATGACTTGTGTGGGTGCTGCGCCTGGCTGTTGAATCACTGATGAGCTCCAGGATCCGTGCGACGGGCAGCCGCTGGCGGGAGCGGGGACGAAGCTGCGAGGAGGTCTGGGTGTTTCTGGGTGGCACAGTTGGGGTGTCTTCGCGTGTGGTCGAGGGAAGGGTGGGAGCTGGCAGGTCCTGGAGCTGCATTTATGCTAAAACAGGGTGAAAAAGCGCTTGGGTTCTGGTCTGAGCAGAGAGCTGGGGATGTCATGGGTAGGCCTGACGGTTATTTGCAGAAATATATGGCTTCAGGAGCATAAAGAAGAGCTATAGAGCAAGCAGAGGTGATAATAACATGGAGAATCAGGTTCCCGGAGCAGTGCCAGGATATTCCCACGATGCCCTGTTGCTGTGCTTGCATCCAGTGAGGACAGGGCATCGTCTGGGACCAGATCCTCTTGGGAACAACCCCTTCTGAGGTCAGATGGGTACAGTGACAGTAGGAGGGAGGCTGAGACTGTCTCAAGCCCAGCTCCTGATAACGCTGTTCGCATTTGCTTGTATAAGAAGCAATTTTATGTAAACTGCAGCTGTGCGGGGGAGAGCCGGGGCGTTTCGGCACCAGAACTCTCACTGCTCTGCGCACAGGAACACGGGCTGGCTTTGTAAACAGCCCCAGCTCACCCAGGGCACGAGCCATGCTCACGGGCTGCCCAGGGAGCATCAGCTCCTGGCACAGCCTTCTTTTAATGGCGCCGTCCCATCGCTGACTGCTGTTTTGTCGCCCGTCACCGCACCGTTTGGTGACCTTCCAAGCCCGAGGACACTGTCCCAGCCCTCTCCCCACTTGGCTCACCTCCTCATTTTCCTGGGGGCTATAATTCCCCACAGGCTGCCAGGGCAAACACCAGCTTTTCCTGGGAATAAACAGCTCTTGGCTGCAGTTGCAGCCTTTCAGCCACCAGCAACAAGGTTTGTCTCACTTCTAAGTCCCTCTTGGGCTTGGGAGACAGAAAGAATCATCCATCACTTTTTCTAGCCCACGTATTTGCTGGTGCCATTAGTTTGTGCTCAGGCTAACTGTCCAGTAAGCATTTGCTGGAGAGAAAGCACGAGGCTCTGCAGGAACACAGACGTTGAAAATCATGGGGCTTTGCTGACTTAACACCAATTTTTTGTGGGTTGAGCAATTGTCCCCAGGCAGGGACAGGAGCCTCTCCCCGCTCTGCCAGGGCTCCCACACAGGGAAATGCTGCCATCTCCCCGCAGAGGGACCAGACAGTGTTGGAAGTAGGCACAGCACAGCGAGCGTTGAGCCAATACCCTCTAAAGCTCGCTCTGCCAATATGATTCATTGTTAATTTAAGAAATTCCTCTTATTCTAGTACTGTCTTCCCCAAACATAGCTCAAGCCAGTCGCCTCAGTGCCTCCTACATCATCACATGGATGATTTTGCCCTGCTCTCCCATTAAGACCACTTGTTGACTCATCCCTGGTCAGGACTTGATTGCTTGATGGATGGAAGAGAAGCATGCGCAGCTCCTTCAAGCTCTTTCCAACACTGATGCTGAATTCAGCGTTGATTTTTGGCTTTTCCAGCAGGGTTGGCAGGAGGAAGGGCAGCATCAGTGACCTTGACCTGAGTTGCTGTCCCACAGGAATTGCGTGCATGGAATCAGTGCTCGGTGCCGCCACCGGGCTTCGAAACGGATGCAGATTGCCTTCTGTTGCTTTTTTTCCCCTATTGAGCCATTGCACCTTCACCTCCAGGACCTGCAGCGGGATCGTTGGTCCTGGCATAAGAGCCCAGCTGCCAGGGGACACCAGCAGAGACGTGGCAGTGTCTCCTACTGCTGCGCTGGCGGGAAGCCCACCCAAATCCTTGCCAAGGCCACTGCTGGCTCCTCTAACAAGCACCAGGCAGTGAGTGTGAATTCTCTCAGTGTTCATTGAAATAACATTAAGTGTGATGGACTCCTGGGCTATTAGAGTGGATGTAACATGTAATTGAGGCTGGTTATTCTTCATCTGGAGTGTCCCCCTTCACTAATGGCAAATCAGGGCAGAACACATGGTGCGTGCTTTGTGCATCCCGGACTCAATTCACTCCCTGCCTCCCACCAAAATGATCCCAATGAATGTCAATGAATGAGCGGGGGACAATGAATTAGAGTGAATGAAAGCCTTGTAATGGGGCCCTTCTCCGGCACCCAGCCACAATGGAACACCACAAGGATGGCGTCTGCCTGGGCGGTGTTTGAATTCATCCCCATTAGCACGATTAGGGTGAAGATTACAGGGTGGGGGCAAGGTCAGCTCCATTGATGAGGCTCTCCAAACCCTATTGCTGCCATTTCTTTGGAGACCAAAATGAGCAGGTTTTGGAGAGCCTGGCTCCAGCTGGGCATGGGGAGAGCGGGTTGAGCTCTTAATTCAGAGCGGAGACAGGCAGATGCTCACGCAGCCCAGGGTGGGTCCATCTCATCAGCCCAGCATTCAAGGATCCTGAAGTCAGAACCTGGTTTTGATTGCAGATCCCAAGTCCAGCTCAGCTGGATTGCTGCACTCCCAAGTTTTGGCTTACGCCATTCTTTTCATTAAAACACGTCAGATGCTCCAGGTAGCACTTGCGTGGCTTTTTACCATAGAAATGCCCACGTTTTCCCTTGGGGCCACATTCCTGGTGTCTCAAAGACCCAAATCATGGGGTAAAACAGGAGCACATCACCTGGCAGCGGTCGAGGGGGAAAGAGGAAGGAGGCTGCTCCTGGATCCAGGCTCTTGGCAGCTGCTGCTGTATTATCTCCTCATCTCCCAACAAACACCCAAATGTGTGGGTGCATCTGCACAGAAGTGATGAATAATAATCCAAGAGGGAAAAAGAGTAGGCGAGAGAGTGCAGGGGAGAAGGAAGCTTTCACATGCCAAGGGGAGAAGAACAGGATCAGCAGGGAGAGAGTAATGCTGCAAAGCCTGGAAGGAAACGAAGGCTCTAAGATGACCTGTCTGGGGGAAGGCAGAGAGAAAGCAACTGCCTGTGAAAAATCTGCAAGGAAGAGGGAAAGGCTTCAAAGGAACTGCGCTGCAAGGAGATAAGGCGAAATTCCTGCAGCCCATTCAGAAAGGAGGCGATGGGGAGAGCCGCTCTCCCACGTGCGATTGCAGGGTAGGCATGACTGCAGGGAATGGGGCATGCCATTCATTTTTTCCCTTCTGTTTCTGCAAAATCAACAGTGGGTGCATCCCTGCATTCAGCCCCGATCCCATGGGTTTAGCCCACGCTGCCTGGGTGTTTACTGGGGGTACATCCCATGGACAATCACCGCCGGACCCCCACGCTCCTGATTCAACCGCGCCAGCTCGGTGGGTTTGTTAACAGCCATCTCAAGTCCCACAAAGGGTCCTGGGACCAGACTTAAGCACAGGCACTGTCCCTCGGCGCAGCATTGCTCCGGGGGGGCAGATGCAGGACTCGTGCCATCACCCTGGCCCCCTCCCCACCACAGCAACAAAAGGGCTTTGAGGGGCTCCTTTGCCAGAGGTGGCAGAGGGAGAGGGCAAGGCTGGTGTCTTTTCTGGCTTTCTGTCTCGGTAATGGGTGAGTGACAGGGCAAAGCGCGTTTCAAAGTAATCACATTTAGCTCTAGGAGCCAGGCGAGGCCGGGAGCAGGGGGCTGCAGGGGTGGGCTGGCACAGTGGCATCGCCATCGCGCGCTGGCAGGCACCCACAGACCCACAGGAGACAACGTGCACCCCCCAAACATCCAGCCCAGATATGCCTACACACTTAGCCAAGCTGCCTGCCCTGCTCGCCGTGGTGTGAGCTCCCCTACAGCCATGGGGCCAGGCACCCTGCTGACCCGGGCACAAGCCCCATGTCCAGCACCCCTCCCAGGGCTGCACGGACCGAGGCACCCACCGTTCCTGGGGCATTTTCAGACCCTGCACTCTCAGAATTACTTTTTTCCAACCCCTGTTTACACTGTGCAGTATGCCTAACCTAACTGAACCGCGGCTTTTGTCAAGCACGCAAAAGCCTTTAAAATATACATATATATACATGCATCTAAATATATATGCATGTACATAATGACTCGTTTTTGTTTGGCTCAGCAAACCGATCTGGCTCCCTGCAGTCACACAGTCGCTAGATTTGGTGCAGGCGAAGATAGAAGCATGTACCACCAAGGCTGAAAAAGGAAGGGGGACAAGTCTGGTCCCCTCATTTTTAGAGGTGCCCCGGAGCTGGAGCAGAAGCTGGTGCCCTCTGCTTGCTCGCAGCTGGGCTGGCTCCAGCTTCTCTGTCTGCTAATGCGGTGCATGAATGCCAACTCCTCCACCGCTTTCAAAGTGTTCATTTTTAAATCGAAAGAGGGAAGGAGAAGAAAAAGACGTGCCCAACCCTCTCAGGCATGTGTAGGAGGGCTGGGATTGATTGAAACGCCTCCTGCCAAGAGGCTGGAAAGTCCCAGCTCTCCCTGCTCACATTTCTCCCATCTTCTGCAGGCACCCAAAAAACTAAAGGTGCATCTCTCCAAGGGGACTGGTGCTCTGGCCATGGGGACAGCGAGGCCCCAGGTCCATGCACCCTGCAAGGCTCTGTGTTTTAAGGCATGAAAGCTGCCTGCCACCTCTGCCCTAGGTGTGTGTAAATACAGCGGCTGCTTTCCCCCCCGCTCGCTCGCACATGTCGAGCGCTGTCTCCGGGATGGTGTCGCTATAGTTGACAGCTTTGCTGCTGTGACACTGCCTTTTCTCTTCTGCAGGCACACACACACACACGAGCATGGTGTCGGGAACACAGGCTGGCGGAGCAGCCTCCTGTGCCAATTATCCTGTTCCCCGCAGCGATTCCTCCCCCTCCGCACACATTATGCCTCTCACCCTGTAAAAATGAATGAAGCCGAAGTCATCGATCACTTTTAGCATATCAGCATCCAGGCAGCAGTTCAGACCTCAGTTCTTACTTACTTCTCTTAATCTCCCAAAAATGGATTTGGGGATTAAAGCGGATATTCTGTCTTTTCAGGACTTTTCTTTGACACTTAATCAATCTGGGTCCTCAGGGCACAGAGGGAAAGAAAACAAGTAAAGCTGAGGGATGAGCGTGGGTTCCTGTTACCCTCTTCGGGATGCAGATGAGCTGGCACCTGAGTGTAAGGCAGGACATCATGAGGAATGGGAAAAGGCAGGACATCATGAGGAATGGGAAAACACGGGAATAATCTCTAGGCTTTGTGGCTGAGGCAGCAAGGATGCCTTGGCACACCGTGCCTGCACCCTCCATCACCGACCCTCTCCCACTGTCGGATGAGGTTTTACCCCCCGGGATGCCTGCTCGGGTGATGGGAGCCCAGTGTGGGGCAGCTCCCGAGGAGAGCTGGATGTTGTAGCACTGGTGCTGCCAGGAGTGGAAGCTTTGAGCTGTTTCGCACACAGCGGAGAGCACAAACATTTCCAATCTCAGCATCCTGTGTAACTGGGATTTAGCTCATTTTGATTATACACTAACTTCTGCCTACGAGCAGCCCTTCCTCCTTCTCCCCACCTCACCCTTTAGTTATCTAGATGGAAGGTGCATTTCCATTATATCCCTGACACTGGGAGCCAAACATTGCAAGGGCCACCAGGAGCCAGGATTTTCGGGGTTTTATTTTTTAACCCCACAGCAAAGAGCGTTAATACACAGCCCCGCATACCTCCGAACCGTAATCACAATACTTAGCACACACAATGCCTCTCCTCTTCAAGTGCTGCACAGACATTAAGCGTAATTAAGCCTCACAGCATCCCTTTTCGGGTAGGTTAAGAGGAGTGCTGAAAACTGGAGAGAAATCAGGGAGCGACAGGCTGATGCAGGAGAGGTTGTGACCGTATCTCGCAGTGTCTGGAGGTGGGATCCATCCTGCACGGCACAAGCAGGAGGCTGGGTGCCTGTTGAAATTCGTGCCTTTCAGGCTTTTAAAAATCACTGCAAATCCCTTTTCTCCTCCTTATGTTTAGAGACTTGTGTTTCATAACTGTCCTGGCCTCATCCGGGTGCAGTGTACCCAGCAGTTCCCGAGCCCTCGGGCACGGGGCAGATGTCCCCAGCTGGCCAGGGGCCATGCCACAGTAACTGCCCGCCTCGGGGACACTGGAAGCTCCTGGAGCCACCCCTGGCACAGGGGAAAGCCCTGCTCTTCCCTGTTACCCTCCTTCACCGGAGGTTTTCGTGGAGGGATGGGGAAGAGCAGCCGTGGGCTGGGGTACCAGCCTCAGCAAGCATCCCTCTCCCTGTCTTCACACCCAAGGACCGAGCAGCTCATCTGCACCCCACCCCCCCAACCCGACACACACTGACCCATCCCTGGACACACACATGGAGCAACTCACACCCTGAGGTGCATGCCCCCCTTTTTTGCACAAGCCCTTTCACATGCTGATGCCAGCTGGTACCCAAACTCACGTGGGCTCCTGCCCATGCCCAAACCGTGGGCGCAGCATCGCACCCACCTCCCACACCGCTTCCTCTCACCCTGCTCTCTTTGCCTCCCCCAGGCTCGCAGCTCCGGGGTGCGGCGAGGTCTTTGCTATGATTGCAGCAGCTGCCGTCTCTACCCGCTGCCCGGACCCCTCGCCACACGGTTCAGCCGGGCTCCGCTGCATGCCCTCCGCCCGGGAGCAGCATGGGCAGCGTCAGTAGCCTCATCTCCGGCCACAGCTTCCACAGCAAGCACTGCCGAGCCTCCCAGTACAAGCTCCGCAAGTCGTCCCACCTGAAAAAGCTCAACAGGTACTCAGACGGGCTGCTCCGCTTCGGCTTCTCCCAGGACTCCAGCCACAAGTCCAGCTCCAAAAGCAGCAAGAATGAGGACTTCTTTTACATCAAGGTCAGCCAGAAATCGCACGGCTCCCACCGAGCGGACTATACCTCGCTTGCCAGCGGGGAGCTGGGCAGCCAAGCCGGGACGAGCGGCATGGATTTCGGAACCCCCACGCCGCAGAAGCTGATGCCCTTTCCCAGTCAGCTGGAAGTGGTTAGTAGGGGAGATGGCCATCCCAGAAGTGTGGGGGTGTCCCCCAGTGCTGTTGGACTTTTAGGGTAGGACAGCATCTGCCCGCGAAGCAGGCACAGGTCTTGCCACAGGGTTGTCCTGGTCCAGGAGAAGGCTCATAGTGCCAAGGAAGCGGGAGGAGAGGGGCAGCGGGGAGGTGCTGAGGGCACCCTGCCACCTTCTGCTTTCAGGAATTTGGATCAGCAATATGATCTGTATCCTTTCGTTTCCAAACATACCATCTGCCTCCCAACAGTGGCAGTGTTACCCATCAGCATCCTCCTGAGCTTTCAGCCCATGATGGAGGTCTGAGCCATCCCCACCACGGGGATCTCATCTTGGGGTTATGAGGGGTGGGGGACAACAGGTGACATGGTGTCAGACTGTGCTGACGGGCTCTGCTCTTCTCCCCAGGGCGCGGAGAAGCCACTCGCACGACCCACCGCCTTCAAGCCGGTGCTGCCTCGGTCCAGCGCCATCCTGCACTCCTCCCCGGAGAACGGGGGTCACCTCTCCCAGCAGTTGCACCCTGCAGACAAAGCCAAGGAGCAGGAGCTGAAGCCAGTGCTGTGCTCAGGGGGTCTGTCTGACTCCGGCAGGAACTCCATGTCCAGCCTCCCCACCCACAGCACCAGCAGCAGCTACCAGCTCGACCCCCTCGTCACGCCCATGGGACCCATCAGCCGCTTCGGGGGCTCAGCCCACAACATCTTGCAGTGTGCCATCATCCAGGACAGCAACATGATGAGCCTCAAGGCCATGTCCTTCTCTGACGGGGGCAACAAGATCCTCAACCCCGGCAAAGCCCCCCACCACCACGCTGCCGAGAAGACCACTTGCATCCGTTCACCCATCTCCACGGATGAGTCCACCATCCAGGAGCTGGAGCAGAAGCTGCTAGAGAGGGAGGGGGAGCTGCAGGAGCTTCAGTCGAGCTTTGAGGAGAAGGAGGTCAGCTCCTGCCAGGTGTATGAAGAGAAGCAGCGGCGCTGCAAGGAAGAGCTGGAGGGTCTCAAGCAGAAATGCAACAGCAAGCTCAAGCAAACCTCACAGAAAACCCAGCGAACACAGCAGGTCCTTCACCTCCAGGTGTTCCAGCTGCAGCAGGAGAAGAAGCAGCTCCGCGAGGAGCTGGAGAACCTCATGAAAGAGCAAAACCTGCTGGAGACCAAACTGAGGTCCTACGAGAAGGAGAAGACCAGCTTCGCCCCGGCACTGGAGGAGACCCAGTGGGAGGTAAGCGGGACGGGGGCACGAAGAGGTACTTTGGGCTGTCAGTGCCAAAAGCAGAGCATGTGCATGGAAGGCAACAGCTCCAGCACCACACAGTTCTCCATTTCTGTACCTGCATCCAGCAGCACCGGGGAGGGTCTGGGCAGAGCAGGTGGTGCACACGCTCAGCCCAGGCTGTAGGAGATAGGTATTAAAGCCAAGGAGAGCCCTAGTCTGTCACATGGAGGCTCCGTAAGGTATAATGGAGCAACTCGCTGCCCCTCTTAACCCCTCAGCACTTCACATCACGCAAGGAGACAACTACTACAATAAAAAACCCCAGTCATTAAAATAACTTTGTGTTTCCAACCTCCAGCACAGGGTTTTTCAGGCTGCCTGCCCCAAAGGAGCAGTAAATCTGCCTTCCCACGGGTAAATAGGAACTACTGGGACTCGCTGTGGTCATTTATTTGAGAGCAGTAAAACCTCCCGCTCTCTGCTTGTGCTTGATTTTCTCACTGATTGGGTATCACTGAACAAAGACATTTAAAATGCTGGAAATCTGGAAGTGAGCCTGCTCGCCCACCTGAATAACACACTGATGTCACCTCGCTGCGGCTGTAGAGGGAGAAGCATAGTGCTTCGAGGACCCTTTGCCCCCACGCATGCAGGAGTTTCTCACAGCACTTTCAGTATCTCTAGTTTATTTGCATGTTTGAGACACCTTTCCAGGCTGTTCGCAAGCCCTACCAAAATTCCAGCCGCAGGATCCCAAGAGCAGATGGATGCTGAACCCCCAAAAGCTGTCTCCAGGACCAGCTGTACCAGCTGTGCTTTAGGCTCTAGTGGGATGCTCCAGTGGGATTTGCAGGCTCCCAGCTGCGATTTTGCAGGGTGTAGGGTGCAGTTGGGTGTCTGTTTGCGAAACAAGCTTGGCGAGTTTAACTGACCGTGTGAGCAGCCAGCGGTGGTTTCGGCAAACACGTTGGACAGGGTATGGAGTCACAAGCACTTCAACACCATCCATTTCCATACCTCAGCTCCTTCAGTCCTCACAGATGTTCACAAGCAGCCCTTGTCGGCTGGAGTGTTGATGCATGGAGAGCATGGGGTTGTCTCCAGCCACTCTGGGAGCTGGGGCATCACCCTCTGTGCCAGGGCATTTCCCTGGTTGGGATTTCATGGTCAGGGTCTCAACGTGCTGAACGCCAGCTGTGCCCAGCATGGCTTGCAGGGAGCATCATGGGCACCGCGGGCTTTCTCCGAGGCACAGCCCTAATTGAGGTGCTGCATCCCTCCCCACAGGTGTGCCAGAAGTCGGGTGAGATCTCCCTCCTGAAGCAGCAGCTGAAGGAGTCCCAGACAGAGCTCAACACCAAGACCACCGAGATCCTCAGCCTGAAGGCTCAGCTGAAGGAGGTGAGGGTGAAGATGGAAGGGCTGGAGATGAAGACCCAGGACCTGGAGGGCTCCCTGCGCACCAAAGCCATGGAGCTGGAGGTGTGCGAGAACGAGCTCCAGCGCAAGAAGAACGAGTCTGAGCTGCTGAGAGAGAAGGTGAACCTGCTGGAGCAGGAGATCGTGGACCTGCGGACGGAGCTCGCCATCCTCAGGGAGCAGCTGAGCGAAGCCCGGGAGGTGTCCAGGCCTTGCGCCGTGGCGGACGATGCTCAAGCCCTGCAGGGAGAGCTGGAGAGGCTGAGGGCAGAGCTGAAGGCTGAGCGGGACAACAACGAGCAGATGACCTCTAGCTTCCAGCACGAGCGGCAGACATGGAAGGAGGAGAAGGAGAAGGTGATTCACTACCAGAAGCAGCTGCAGCAGAGCTACCTGCACATGTACAAGAGGAACCAGAACCTGGAGAAGATGCTCCAGCAGCTCGCTGCAGGGGAAGATGGCAAGGAGCCCATCGAGCTGGACATACCGGGTGCCGACGTCCCCTACGAGGACATCATCGCCACCGAGATCTGAGCCACGTCTGCCTTCTCCTTGCAGCTCGGGCGCGGGCGGCTCCTCCAGGAGAGAAGCGCTGCCCCGCAGCTCAGCCCTGTACAGTTCAGATGAGCCATGTATTTATTACTGGAGCTGGTGACCCAGAGCCAGCGAGCCAGCCCTTCTCCCTCCCCTCCCCACCCCACAGCGATGCCCTCCGCTGCCTGTCGTGTTACAGAGGTGAAGAAGCAACTTGTGCCAATGGTGACGTGCCAGCAGCTCCTCCTTGTCCCCCGCTGCCCCCTCGGCAGCATCCCTTTGGCCCCCTCCTAGGACTGAGAAGCCGGTGATGGGGGCGGTCAGGGAACAGAATTTCAGCAAATAATTTCCCGTTGGGTAACGAGATGATGCAAAACTCCCAGGGGATGCTCTGCTCCAGGCTCAGAGGGATCCTGCGACAGCACGGCTCTGGGGACGGTGACACCACAGCCCTCGGAGAGGAATCATCCACGGCGTGTGTCCAGCATCGCTCCCTGCTCACAGCCCGAAGGAAGCACCAAGCTGCTTGCACCCCCCCTTAACCTTCCTCGGGTCAGTGTGGGACCGAGGAGCCACCTCCTGCCACCACTGCACATCCACTCCTCCCATCCTTTGGCTGCTGTAGTGCCTCAGCAAGGAACCAACCTGCACACACACCCCCATTACAGCCCACACCCCCACCAAAATCACCCCCCACGAATGAGCACAGCCCATCCCGCAACATCCCCTTCACCACGGCCTCACCGGCACATCCCTCCTCCCTGGACCTGTGCATCCACGGTCACCCTGGTGTTCCCTGCTCTGACGGACACGGACTTAGCGTCCCTTTCCTCCAGCTGCCAGATGGGCAACTGGATTGAAGAATTAGCAGAGATTTTCAAGCCACAGTCTGACCTGAGGAGTCACGGGGGAGATGGGTTGTGTTTGCCCTGTGACCACACGTGCTCTCACTTGCTCTTTGCAACTGTCTCCCCCCAGGAACCCCCACTGCCTTATCTCCTCCCGTGCCCTTACCTCCACGGGATCAACAGGAGCCAGTTAAAAAAAAATCCAAACCAACTTCTTGCTTTTTGTTTTCCACCCCAGCCCTTAAAGTTTCCTCCTGCTGCCAGCAAGTGGATAACAAGGCTCCACTGCACGTCACCAGCAGTGACTGCCCTGTCCCCGCCATGGCTCGGCATGGGCTGGGAGGGAATCAGCCAGCATCCAGCTTGCCAGGGTGGAGGTCTCCAGCCGGGACCACTTTGTGCTAGTGCAATGGTATGTTTACTGCAGTATCTTTGTTTACCCACTAGCGAGCTGGGCGCCAGCCTGGGAAGCCCCGTCCCAGGGTTGCAGGGAGGGGTCTTGCACGATCCCGTGCCGCAAATTCAGCCGTGGGCTCAAAGCTGCGCACCAGCAGCAAAATTCAGCATCCCTCACCCCACTCCAGCCTGTAAAGGCGACACACGGAAACCAGTCTGTGCCTTCTGCACCTGCCCCCGAGCACCCCCCGACACACATCCCGGTTTTTTTAGCCGTGATCCGCTGGAGGAAAGCCAACCTTGAATCCCGGATCCAGCCCTTTGGCCGTAGGTCAGGCCACGCCGGGTCAGCCAGCCTCCGCCCAGACCTGCTGAAGGGTGTTTTGGAGAGGGGGATGGAGGATGGCGCCCAGCTTCGCTCTGGCTTGCGAGGCCGGAAGGGATTTTCTGCATCATCCAAGCCATAGCCCTGCACCGAGGCCTCCACACCCCGCGTCGGAGCTGGAGCACGGTGACCAGGAGCTTTCCAGTGCCGAGGGGAGCAGAGCCCTCCCTGGCTACCCCAT
>NW_010274312.1:9523-14142 GCF_000690775.1 Eurypyga helias | reverse complement strand
AGTGCTTCACCGTGCCCCTCTCGTCACCCCCGCAAGCCACCAGCCATTTATCGTGGCACACCAAGGTCCCCCTTGGGGACATCCTTCCACCTGGCCCTGTTTGTTTCCAGCCCCGCGAGCGCTTTGCTGCGTGGGCGAGCGGCGTTATCTCCGCTGTGCAGCTGGGATAACCCATGCGTGGAAAAGCGGCAACTTGCCTCCGGCGAACACGGGGGTATCGGAGAGGAGGAGATAATCCGCCTGGCCCCACGGGCTTCACCCTTCTGCTCTGCAGGTGAGACCGATTTTCATCCCAACCCCACGCAGCCTGAACCCCCAGCCCCAGCAGTCCCTGACCCACCGCCCTGGAGCGGGCAGGTCCATCTCTCCAGCCCACAGAGCCGGAGAAAACAATTACAGAGGGAGAGATACAGTGGAAAAGCCTTAAACAAAAGATGAGGATGTGTTTTGACTATTGAAGCTGTTTTCCTCCAAAACTGGTCGACTCAAAGCCTGTTTGGCAGTTACAACAGCGAGGGGGGAGGTAAAGAGGGAGGTTGGGGGGCAGTAAATAGGGGGAAACACTCAAATTGCAGAAAACACTACTCATCCTGATTCATGTGGCTGTTTGTATGGGGCATTCACCCTACTACAGTGTGGGGAGGGCCCCCCAAACCACACACAAGCTGCTCTGTGCCCCCCAGAAGGGCACCCAGCACCCACTGATGCTTTCCAGGGAAAGCTTGGCTTTGCTCACGCTGCCCGAGGCATGAGGGAAGTTTATTTTTAGAGCCTTTGAAAACTGCTGAGGAGGAAGGAGGTAGAAAACCACGTGCAAGGGCTCTCTTTCTCCTGAGCAGCACCTTCTGTTAGCAATCACCTCCAACCATCGCCTGCCCCAGCTGTGGGATGGTGCTGGCTCAAGTTAGCCCTTCCAGGGCTTGTCCATGTATCTGGGTCGGAGGAGGAGACCCCTGAGCTGGCTGTTTTTATCCCAGGAGACAACCCAATCCCACAGAGGTCACAACCAAATTGGAGAGGCTGCAGTGCAGCAAGGCAGAGGCTTACCGGGGCTGAGCAGTAGCAGGAGGCAGGACAGGTCCAGGAGCATCCCTGAAGGCACATGCCTCAAAGGACAAGTTCTTGGCAATGCCCAGGAGACTGAGAAGCCAAAATCCGAACCCTGAGCTGCTTCTTCCATTAAGCCAGGTGAGGGTCCCACCCCTTCTCTACCAACCCCTAACGAAGCTGATGAGAGACGGCTGTGGCCTCCACGTGCGTAGATGGGGCACAGCCTGGCCTGTGTAGGGCTGTTGACAGCTCCACGTTGGGATGCTGTGACATCATGAGGAAGGCTGAACAGTGGGGGACAGCCATGGCCAGGGCGGCCTGACCCCTGCTGCAAGTCCTCTGTTTCATGCCCAAGAGGTGCACGTTCCCGGAGGAGCAGAAAGCCCTGACAGTGCCGGGATAAAGCCATTCCCTCATCACATCCAACGCTTCCTCTGCAGCAGGATGAAGAGGAATGGGATAGCATTGGTGTGTGCAGTGGCTCCTGGGCTGAGGAAGCATCTGAGCACAAGGGGCATGGCTGGTTCAAGCACTGGGGGGCAAAACAGGAGAAGCAGCACCAGCTCCTGCATCGGTCACGGGGGTTCCCTGCTCTGTCGGTGCTGTGGGTTGGCTCTGCCCCAGCTGCCCGAGCACCACCCGTCCTCAAACAGAAGGAGTTTGAATTAGCTGTTGAACTAATCAGCGGATGCAAATCAGCTTCAAGACGGAGAAAAGCTGATTTGCATCTTCTTTTAACAACCCGGTGCCACCGCACCGGTTTCTGGCTGCGGGGGGCGGACACACAACGACAGAGTCAGACCTAAAACCTCAGCAGAGACACGACCAGAGCTGCCTTTGAAAGAGCAATTAAATCGAGCCACCTCTTGCTCGCAGGGTGAGAGAGGGTCGGAGGCAAAGCTGCTTTTGATGTGCAAATAACCCGGAGCAGCTCTCCCCACCAGCCTGCTCCCCTGCCTTACATCTGCCAGTCCCAACTGAAAACCCAAGGGGCAGGGTGGGGGGGAAACGTGCCCAATGTTTGCCCCCCTCCCCTCCCGAACCAGGCGACAGCTGGCCCGTGCTGCTCGCAGGGACCTGGCTGCCTGACATCAGTTGGCGAAGGGGGATAAGACCCCCAGGCAGTCCTCATTAGTCATTACCGAGAAGGAAAAAGCAAACAGCGTGTAAATGCGCTAAGGCAGCAGCTGGGGCAGCAGCACGTCCCCTTGAGCGTGGTACCTGCTGTCTCCGCGCCATGAAATATTGGGCTGTTTGTTTAGCATCCGGCTAAATGCCGTGTCCGGAGGTGCCAGATGATGGCTCACGGCGCACGCAGCCTGGCCTGACACCACACAGAGAGGCACCCCATCCTCCAGGTCCCCTTTTCTTTCCCACCCCGTTTTCCCAGCAAAGGGCTAAGTTCTCGGCTCAGTGCTAAAACAGCTGTGCTGCGAGCCCCAGCCTGCTCCCGGGGCCTCCGGCTGATGGGAGCTAAAGCTATTTTTGTCATCCCAGGGCCTGGTGCCAGGCTCGGGCTGGTTTTCTACCTGGGAGCTTCTAGTCTGTAGGACAGGCTCTGTCACCGCCCGGGGACCTGCCTGGGCGCAGGGTGACAGCGATGCGCTGCCCGTGTTGGCGGATGCGTTGCCTCCAGCAGCCGGGGAGCATGAACCAGGAGGAAGACAAAAGATTTCTGCCCTGTTCCGAGTCTCTGGAGCTGGAGGAGGGCAGGATCCCAGGGAGTAGAGGGGACAGGCTGGAGCTGGATGCTGCTGCCAAACCTCAGCCAGATACACATGCTTCATTAAACCAGAGGGTTAAGCAGCAAGTAAGCCTGAATTAACTCCCCAAGATAAGAGCTGAAGAGCCTCAGCGGGCTGGTTTTGTGCCTGTAAGCACAACCTTCTCCTCCAACCTTACAGCCAGCATGAGCCCTGACCCGGGTCCCCAGAAGCACCGTTCAAAAGCTCAGTGCATTTGCCATCAGTGGCATCCCAGCGAGCAAAGCATCACCGCGTGCGCTGCTGCTTCCACTGTGTCCGGTGATTTCTGAAATGGTTCTTGCCCTGCTAAGTACTTAATTGGGGGGAGAAAAAAGGTTATTTCCAGGTGATACAGGACCTGAAGCAGCCTTGTCCTTCTGGACGGCAGCAACAGGGCTGATCCGGGAGCTGACGTGCGGCAGCTCGCTCCATCCCCTCTCCGCTCGCTCCTGGCCGGGCGCGCAGTGCCGCTACGTGGCTGCATGCTCCCTCCCGCACCGGGCTCGACGGAGCACGCAGCTCCCAGGCGCTGCAGACAACAGCTGTTTTATCCCTGGCACAAAGCTGCCCCCGTTATCTGTATTCAACCCAAACCAGTGTCTGGCCTGGATGAGCCACGCTCGCCGGGGTGCCGGCACGGCTCTCCAGCCTGCCCCTCGCCGCAGGCACATCTCCTTCCTTCCCCTTTGCTCCCGCCGGCCGCAGCGAGTGTTTTTGTAACCGCAGACCTCCTTTTCCTTTGCTCCCTACCTGCACGTTTCAGGAGCCGTGCGAGCCATACCCAGACACCCGCGGGTATCTCCGGTGGGGGAGCTGCCTCGCTCCCCAGCACTCGCACACCCTCGGGAATGCTGAGGGTTCAACCTCTGTCCCTAAAGCCTGTCACCTGCCGAAGGATTTCAGGAATTCGCTGGACTTTGGAATTTCTCCTCTGACGGTTTCAAAACCTGCGTTACTGAGCGCTGCCCGCTGCCATCTCCCCAGGAATTGCCCTCCTACCACAGGCTCTCCCTCAGGACAGAGGGACTGCGAGGGGGTAAATGGGTTAAAAAATAAAGTCAAAAGCACTTGTCCCAACTATTTTTTAAGCCATCAAATCTGGTTTTAGCATACTAGATCCTCCTCCCTCTTCTTCTGTCACATTAAGTGTCTCTCCAGGTCTGCGGGACAAATCACAGCCATTATTGAGGCTGAGGATGTGGGATGTGTAACCGTCTCTCTGGCTGGAAGCGTACTGCAGAACCAGCCCGGCCATTTAAATGAGCTTTCAGGAAAAATGAGCTGATGTCTTCATCTACCTCAAGGACTTGTAGTTCTGTAGAAGAAACAGCCCAAATCACAGCACGGGACAAGGTTTCGTAGAAGGCCCGAGGCAGCCTCAGGCGTGTATCAGTGGGAACAAACTCTGGTTTGCGGAGGCGGTGTCGGTGCAGCTCGGCACATCGGGGCTCAGCTCTTTAAAGATGAACAGCAGCCCCTGCAGAGAGGAAAGGCGTGCTCTTCTCTCAGCAAGCGGCTGGTTTTGATGTGCATGTGGCTCAGCAAAGGAAGGTATGTTCAGGTTTGCCTCTGTCCTCCGGAGCACGTCAGGAAGAATCCCAGATCTCCCCATTCCACACTGTTCTCAGCCTCTCACCTTCACCCCCCGCAGAGAGAGAACAGTTCAGGGATGGAGAGGGACACCAGGGATCTGGGCAGAGCCATGCCCCAAGCTGTGGAGAACACCTGAATAAGCCTACCCTCCACACTGAGACATGGAAAAATGTTCCCCTGTAGTGGTGTGGGCTGGGAGGGACCTTAAAGCCCACCCACTCTCTCCAGGAA
>NW_010274312.1:0-9463 GCF_000690775.1 Eurypyga helias | reverse complement strand
AAAAGTCCCCCCCAGCTTCCTTGTAGCCCCCCCCAGGCACTGGAAGGGGCTCTAACGTCTCCCTAGACCCTTCCCTTCTCCAGGCTGAACCCCCCAACTCTCCCAGCCTGGCCCCATGGCAGAGGGGCTCCAGCTCTCGGAGCATCTCCGTGGCCTCCTCTGGACTCACTCCAACAGCTCAGTGTCCTCCTGCTGTTGGGGACCCCAGAGCTGGACATAGAACTTCCTGGGGGTCTCCCCAGAGCTGAGCAGAGGGGGAGAATCCCCTCCCCCACCCCTCTGGCCACGCTGCTCTGGATCCAGCCCAGGATACAGCACATTATGGAGCAGTTCTGTCCACACAGAGGATTCCCAGTGGCAAAGGGCACCTCAGCCCCTGCCACCAGCCCCGAAGCTGGTTGTAACAACAGAACGACAAAAGCTTCCATTTTGTTCAACATCTTCCATATTTAATTTATTTAGATATTCTCTACATTAAAGTATTCTCATGCCAACACTTCCAACCTCCCATCCCTACCTCAAGAAAAATAGACATGACACAGCTTTAGGGTGGAATGCACTGGAGTAAAGTTGCCACTGCGTCGAAGGTACAGAGAACACAACAAACTACCGCAAGGACTGCACAGAGGGGACGTCAGGGAGCGCTGGAATTAGCACGCCGTCCTTCGAGTCACCTTAGCACCTTCCCAGACAAGCACTGAGGGCGTTCAGAGAGGTGCAACATGCTTTGGTTAGCTAGACCAGAGCTTAGACGACAGTAAGCCTGGAAAAAAGCAAGTAAGCCTGCCAGCACTGGGCTCGGGTCCTCATCGGAACCACCTGGGAACAGGAAAGCCAACACGGAAATGACGAGCCAGGTTTGCGGTGTTTGGGAACATCGGGCTGGCTGGCCAAACCTCTGCCCGCAGCGCACACCACAGCGGTTCCAAACCCGACCCCGGTCCCGGTGCCGCCCAGAGCATGCGTTATAACAGAATTCAAAATATCCATTCATGCATCCCGCTGCTTTCTCCTGTCGCAGCGTTCAGCACAAGACGTACTTTGAAAGCTGATCTCCCACAGTACCGCTGTGTCAGGTGCAAGAGACCTTCCCATCTCTCAATCCCCTTCAGGAGCAGCACAAACCCTTGGGATTTCCCAGTGTGGCCCACTGGGGCACTACTGACCTCAGAATGCTTCAGCTGCTGGCTTGGGTCTCTGGCCTTTCCAGAATTCAAAGGAAAAGGGTAAGTGGGGAAAAAGTTACTCCACAAGCTTCAATTTAAACCCTTTAATTCAGTAATTAAGCTTTACCATGCTACCCTCAGGTAGCAACCCACTGGCCTGTGACCTGTGAGACAAAAGCCCCCGGGATGCCTGCAGCATCCTCAGGTCACGCACACCTTGAAGTTTAAGCCACAGCTGAAAAATCAGCGACTCTGCTCTTTCAGAAAGGTGTCCTGCACCACGCTTCCCACGCGTCAGCCCGGTCTCCAGGCACGGCAGCAGCGCCATCTGGTCTATCGTCAGACTGAGCAGATGCTCTGGACAAAAGGAGTCACATTTGCTCTTTTCACGTTTTCTAAACCACGCGCTCTCGGGCTGAAAGTAAAGACTTGCAATTTCTGGTAATCCTCACATCCCCCTGAAATGCCTACAAAAGGTCCAGTTCCAAAAGCTTCCCGATAGCTATTGCACATGTGTTAAGAGCTGGTCTAAATACATTCCTGAAGATCCAGGCTTTGGAAGAAGGGATATTTTAAAAACTGGTATCAGTGTACGTCGAAACACTGGCACAAGTGTCACCTATTCTCGGTTTTAATGGTACGGGCGACAAGTCAACACCAACACATGAAAAAGAAAACAAACAGCATTTCACAGAGCGAGGAGTTAGGGATGGAGCTGGGGCTAGTGTTTTGCAGTTGAATCTCGAGGATAGAATTCAGCCAGTGTTGTCTGAGGGATTCTCTTCAACATCTCCTTAGGGAAGATTCGCAAGAGCTGCCACCCGATGTCCAAGGTCTCGTAAACAGTGCGATTTTCGTAAGGACCTGCAGAAAGCAGCCGCAGACTGAAATACGGGGCAGGAAAGCATCTCACCACCGAGGTCTCCTAGGAGACTACACGCACTGCGACGCTCCAGGAAGTCAGTTCACTTACCCTGAGCAATGAAGTTCTTCTCAAACTTCTGCAGAAACTCCAGGTAAAGAAGATCATCTGAGGTAAGAGCTTCCTCGCCAACCACAGCCTTCATAGCCTGCACATCCTTCCCGATAGCATAGCAGGCGTACTAGAAGGGACGGAAACAGAAATGCTGTCACCTTGGTCACCCACGAAGCTATTTCCACCCAAACCCAAAGGGTCTCACTAAACACTCAGCCAATGCTTTAAAGCCCTGGACCACTGGGCGGTGAGGTGGGCTGAAGGAAAGAGCTCCTCTAAAGCCCCTGGACTTGTTCCCGTGTGATCTGCTCTAGGGGATCCTGCTCTGGCAGGGGGTTGGACTAGATGGTCTCTAGTGGTCCCTTCCAACCCCGACCACTGTAAATCTGTGTAAAGCAGCCTCAGGAGCATTCTGCATTCAGTTCTTTGCAGGCTGTTTAGTGAGAGGTACATCTGAAATACAACTCTGCTTCTCTGAAAAGGTTTTTACATACCAGTTGGTTGGATACATCAGCATGATCCTTCCTGGTCATACCCTCTCCAATAGCTGACTTCATCAGTCGAGACAAGGAGGGCAAGACATTGATAGGTGGGTAAATCTGGAGGAAAAGCACATCCAAGATTTCAACATTAATACTTAAAGTTGCTCTGTACTTTTTGAAGTATGTTCTAGCCTGTATGGTACACACCTGCCTGTTATGCAGCTGCCTGTCCACATAGATTTGTCCCTCAGTGATGTATCCAGTCAAGTCAGGGATAGGATGAGTAATATCTGTGGAAAAAACACAGTGGTTTGATGGTTTATATCCATTTTAGCACTGATACAGCAGCTTTTTGCAGTTGAATGACTGACTTCTGAAGTAAAACACCATCAGTTAGTACCCCCCATAGCCAGTACCCACTAAGTGCTCTTATGCAAGGATTAGTGATAAGCATTTCTGTTAGAAGGCCGGAGAATAGTCCTGAAGTATGGAATGGGCAAAGCATTCCTGTTAGCAACACACAGAAGGCAGCTAAGGACTGCAATATTCAAACGGAAGCCTGAAGGCCACAGGACCTCCTGTCTCCCTGTGTGTCCAAAATAAGGCAGCGTGCTCTACAGGAGCCCTTTAAAGTGCTATTTATTACACACACTCGAAAGTAACTCACCATCATTGGGCATGGTAAGAATAGGAATCTGGGTAATGGAGCCGTTCCTGCCTTCCACACGCCCAGCGCGCTCATATATAGTAGCCAAGTCCGTGTACATGTAGCCGGGGAAACCACGACGGCCAGGCACTTCCTCTCTAGCTGCCGATACCTGAGGCAAGCCAGAAAAACGTTTCCAAGAAGTCAGATCACTTGCACCGACCCGCTGTCTCCCCTAAGCTGCACTAGTGACTTGAAGTACTTCTCCCTGCAGGCGATACCAAAATACAGCCACGCAAACCTCCATTGAGAGGCACGTCACCGCAACAGTGTGAGATGAGACAAGATGCCAAGGGAAATCAGAAACTCTGACAGCAAACTGCTGAAATACAGTCAAATGGGTATAGCTGTACCAGAAGCAACAGCTTTTTGACTGCTGAACACAATCCGAGGCAATCAATGAATAACTGAAAGCCTCACTGGCTATTTAAGAACACTAATGAATACTAATTGTAGCAGCTTGAGCAGGAGCTCACGGTCTCACTTTATAGTACAAACCCCTTCTGCCAACAGCGAGCTAGGAAAGGCCTACCTCTCGCAGAGCTTCAGCGTAGGAGCTCATATCCGTCAGAATGACCAACACATGCTTCTCGCACTGATACGCCAAGAACTCGGCTGTTGTCAGAGCCAGACGAGGCGTGATAATGCGTTCGATGCTGAAACGGAACAACACGGCTCATTTAAGTGCTTGAAAGCTGCAGGGTAACAGTCCAGGTTTACGTATTTAAATCCTCTGAAAGTCAGGTGTGTGCACCAACTGCAATATGGGCGTTTCGTAAACACCAAGGTACGTCACGCCTGACAGCGAGGCTGCAGCTTCCAACTCACTTCTCAGTCTTTTCCCAACCACCACAGTGGAACTACTTACGTTGGATCATTGGCCAAATTCAGGAACAGACACACATTGTCCATGGACCCATTTTCCTCAAAGTCTGATTTGAAGAACCGAGCAGTTTCCATGTTCACCTAAATCACAACACCAAGGCATCAGTGCCAGATTTTGCACTTGACAGAATATTAAGGTCTAAACACCCCATTAATAATCCACGAGCAAAGCTCTCTGTATCATGAAGACTCCCCTACATTCCCAGAATGAGTTATTTATAGAATCCCAGGTTAGAAATTTTAAAGTTTCAGGTACTTGTCCCTGATCAGACACACCTTGTTACAGTACTTCTGGCCACTTGGCATTTTCAGCTATTCAGCCACCCAATTTAACACTCTTTAGTTATATAAGAGACCTACTCAGAACAAAAAAGTAACCTTCAGCTACTCTCAGCATTGCCTTATTTATCACTTAAGCATCCTTTTCCTCCAATAATATTGACTTACACCCATAGCAGCAAACACAATGGCAAAGTTTTCTTCACTGTAGTCCATCACATCTTTGGATTTCTTCACCAAGCCAGCTTGGCGACATATCTGAGCTGCAATCTAGGGAGAAGAACGTTTCAGTCCATCTGTGTATCTGATGCTCTGTTTGCCACTGACTGCCTAGAGTAGCTTTGAGTACTCACCTCATTGTGGGGCAAGCCAGCAGCTGAGAATATGGGGATTTTCTGCCCCCTGGCAATACTGTTCATACCATCTATAGCAGAAATGCCAGTTTGGATCATTTCCTCTGGATAGATACGGCACTGGGGATTGATTGGCTGACCTGTGAGATTTCAGAGAACGTGTTACTCCATGTACATGTCTGAAGCATGATCAAGCTACCACTGACCTGGAGCACCGATCTAAGGCTCATGCTACAAGGTGCAAACCCCACCGCCAGACCTACAAACCTTTAGATGCCCCAGGTCAAACTGAGCCTTCTGTACACCCCAAGGCCCTGCCGTTCTACGGTCATGTGAACGGTTACTGTGCTTTCCAGAAAAGCCTGTCAGGTTATCAGCTTTTTATCTTTGGAGCCTGTATAAATAAGATGGTCTACAAGTACTTCAAAGAACAGCTTCCCAGCATTACTGAAAACAGTTATTTTCTGCTACCTCATTGCCCTGCACATGTGTAAATTAATGACTTGAGTTTGATGCCACATACATACTTAAAAATAAGATTAGACCCCCTCCACAACAGTTACACCCTATGTTCAAAGCCAGAACTAAGGTAACATTCAGAAACCAGAAACACCAGAGTTGCCTTTAACTCCGCACCAGAAATGGATTAAGAACATACCCATTATGTCAAGGAAATCTTCAGCCAGAACAATGGGGCCTCTGTCTATGGGTTTCCCTGACCCGTTGAATACTCTGCCTACAAGAAACAGCGATAAAAATCAAAGTGTGAGTTACTGTGACAATCAGTCAGTGCGTAGGTCATTCTTCAATGCAAGATGCAAGCACTGACCGAGCATATCCTCGGAGACAGGCGTTCGAAGAATATCCCCAGTGAACTCGCAAGATGTTTTCTTAGCATCAATACCTGAAGTTCCTTCAAATACCTGTAAACATACCAGAAAAAGAGCCACAGGAGAAAGTAAGCATTGTGCTTTACAAAATAACACACTAGAAGGTTGCTTCACAGCTTGAGAACATCAGCCAGAGGGCAGAAAAGCAAGGCAGCGCTTGGCAAGCAAGGGAGTTCAAGAGCAGCTCCCCAGTACAAAACATCACAGAAAACCTACTTTAAATAAAATTCATGAAGCGCACCAGCAGCAACCAATGAACCCGGTGCCATTCCTTTGATCTCAAGTCTTTCCCTTTGCCAACAGGGTAAAGTTCTTGAGATAAGAATTAGTATCAACAGGAAACAGCTGCTTAGAAGAAATACCTGCATCCACACAGCAGAGGCATTATCTGGAATCAAATACCATACAGTTACAGTACGATCCCGCTAATGGAGCGGCAAAGGGATCTAGGGAGGATGCAAATACAATGCCACTGTACTCCAGTTGGCAATCTTCTCAAGTGGCATGAAGCAGCAGGTGATTTTTTTAAACTTACAGCACCAGAAGACCGTATCACAAGACAGATCAGACATATGCCAGTTAACAAACTACTTTCCTGTTGCAACAGGAGACACTCCGGTCCCCAGTCGTACCTGAACTACGGCTTTGGAGCCACTGACTTCCAGCACCTGCCCACTTCTTCTCGTGCCATCAGGGAGAGTTAAGTGGACAATCTCCGCGTACCTGGGAAACTGAAAACGTGCAAGAAAGACGGTGGAAAACATTAAAGAACAGTCACAACATTAAAATTATCAGTTTCAAGCAAGCTTAAGCTTAGCAGCTACTACATTTCTTGAAAACTAATTTTGTAATCAGAACAAAACTCGTCGTAAGGCAACTAAAACCCACCAGGCCAAAGCCCTTTTTGCAGGGACCATACAACATTCGCTCAGAGGTGGAGGCCGCAGAAAGAGCTGTCAGGACCTGTTCTAAAAACCCCAGCAGCCCTGACACACAGTGCCAGGCCTGACGAGAACAGCTGGCTTTTGCCTGTAGACAGCACCAGTCACTTGCCTTCCCGGCAACTTGCCAGTCATCTGGAACCAAGTCAAAGGCGCTTCTAGTTCCCTTCTGGAGAGTACTTGGGCTTTGGTAACAAAAAGGTCAAGAATGAAGTGAGTGTGTACAGTTCTACATTTGAGTTTAGACAATGTTTTGGGGATTTTGGTGAAACTGAACAATGTTTCCTCTTTCTT
Source organism: Eurypyga helias (assembly GCF_000690775.1). Lineage (NCBI taxonomy): Eukaryota > Metazoa > Chordata > Aves > Eurypygiformes > Eurypygidae > Eurypyga > Eurypyga helias. The sequence goes on along the minus strand of NW_010274312.1, from coordinate 2,491 downwards.
CCAGGACATGGGTAACTCCACAGCAACCTGCGTATTCTCATTTATCTCGGCAGTCAGAAACAGCTCTTGCCTTAAAATTGCTCAGTGGACCCATGAATTTCACCACAGCCTGGATTTAACCTGTCACAGCTTTCCCTGTAAACTCTCCCTCAAAAAGCTTCATTCATTAATAATCTACATCTTTACCTTAACTTGATCCAAGATGACCAGGGGACCATTCACACCCGATACAGTTTTATAAGCTGAAAGAAAGCAAGCCACAGGTCAGGAACCTCCTCAGAACATCAGAAATAGCCCACATAAAGCTTTTCAAGTTTCATCCCTATCACCAGCCTCAGGTTTGAAAATTTGGGGCCCAGCTCTGTATCGCTTTTATGTTTATTAGGAACTCTACAAGCAGGATTAGGTATGGAATTGCGCGGCCAGCATTTTTTGCTGCGACTTGCAAGGCACCTGAGGTAACACTAAGATATATGTTATTGCCATTTTCTTCTCTGTCGCAGAAATTCACCACAAGTCTACATCCAGGGATAATATGGATGCCACCAGAAACACCAACACAATGCAGAGTTGACATTCGACATAAGAGGAAACCTTGGAATACCCTTCCTGTCTCCCAAGAAAAGGTCAATGCATTATACTATAAAAGGCTGAATTTCAGTTTAGCCAAACTCCTCCTGCTCTTGGGTTATCCTGGCTTAACTCCAGGATTAACACCTGATAGAAGGGCACTGCTAGCCACCTCATCATAAGGCTCATATTTTAAACATCAGCAGCTCAAGTATTAGCACTACGTACAAGTTCTGAGGTACCGTGTGCCCAGAATTCATTATCAGCTCAGCAGAAGAGCTGTGAAAACCTAGTGAACACTCCTCCTGTGCTGCTCTAAAGCCACACTGGTATCCCATTTAAAGCCCGGCGTCACTTGACCCACAGATAAAAAGCATTATTGAGTCAAAGCTTCGTCAGGGTCACAAGGAGCAGTGACCAAGAGAGTGACTGTTAATCACTTATCCCTGGGAGGGAAAAATGAGCAAGTGGAGCCATTTGCAGAAGAGGAGAGACACCAGCACCCTTCTTGGTCATGCTCCAAAGCAAAGTAACAGGCACTCGTGGTACTAGGAAAGCTCACAAATTCAACCAGCACCAGGGAATCCTGTTACACACTCCAGCACGGCCAGGCCTGGCACACTTACTGTTTGCTGTCTAAACCATCAACAACGCGGTATTTACACTTAAACAAACAGTTGGAACTGTTGCAATGTGATTTCTTGAATGGCAGTAACCCAAAGTGCGTTAGAGAAGGTTGGAGGGTCACTGGGTGCGTAAGATGGTCTAAGGCTGGAAGTCCCGTTTCTCAGTTTCCACACATGTCCCTGAATTAGTCCTAATCAAAAGCACAGGCTGGGCTGCACCTTTCACCCGAGCAAGGTGCTCAGGGACACGGTTTAGTGGTGGGCTTGGCAGTGTAGGTTAACAGTTGGACTTGAGCTTAAAGTCTTTTAGGTCTTAAAGGTCTTTTCCAACCTAAAAATTCCACGATTCTAAGGATAATTACACAGACTTCCAGCCACAAAGAGGACTCCGCCCAAACTGCCAGGGTTTGCCACCCACTGTCTGCAAGAAACAGAAAACATTATCTTGAGCAAAGCACTTCATCCCATGACTATCCCGTGAGCATTTCTTCCGCAGTCAACAGGAAAGGCCATACACTCCATGCTTTGCCCGCAAGAAAATACTTCCTTGACATCAATCAGCCTCGATTCCCCTTGAAAGCAGCTTGTCACAGACTCAGAACTCCCGTTCCCAACATGATCAACCAGCTCTACAGCAAATCACAAGCAACTGAAGTGCTTTTTCACATCCAGCTTGTGAGCACTATCAGTCTGGGCAAAAGCCAAAATCTACACGGAAAAACCCGAGCTGAATATGAAGCCACTTGGGCTCCAGCCTTGACAGAAGCCTCTGCTCCAGAGTAAAGCGGAGGGGGAGCAGGAATTGTCATGATCCATTGGGTTTTCAGACCAGATTACCATTTTCAAAGAAACCACCGCAGAGAAGCTACTCGTGATACTCGGGCGTACGGGCAGTCACTCACCTAAATCACACCTAGGTTAAAAAAAAGGCCAGAAAAAGTGCACCTTCAAACTACTGTGACTTTCCCCTCACTACACCGGGGTTAAGTTTTTTTAAAAGGCGACTGTATTTCCTCTTCTCCATCAGATTTCTCAACTTCGTTTTAAAGGAACCGACTCCACACCATCCCCCGGTTTACAGTAATTTGCAGTTCCGGCTAAAACCCAAGTTTTTCAGGAAGGATGCCGAAATGGCCTGTGCTACCCCGTGAGGAACAAGCTCAGGCCTCCAGCGTGTGACTAATTTCGGTGTTTAAAGAGGACAAAGCCGCGACAAGCGCCGCTGCAGCACCCGGGGCAATGGAAAGCCCTGCTCGGCCCCCGGCCTGCAGCCCCCCGGAACCCCCCACGGGCCC
>NW_010274311.1:0-6387 GCF_000690775.1 Eurypyga helias | reverse complement strand
GCCACCGCCGAGTCCCGCGCTGACTGGAGGATGTGTTAGTTCGCAGAAGCCCTGTCTGGGTCAGCCCTGGCCAGGGCAGGGTCTGACTCGGAGCCAGGGGAGCTCCCCTCAAAGCTTTTTACAAGATCCGTCCCTGTGGCCCTTCCCACACAGTCAAACCCCACCACCACAGAATTCTGACACACAGTCATGTTTATTTTGTTCCTAGAAAGTCAATAAACCTACCATCTGACAGAAGCCACCCCTGTAGCCCCACCTGTTAGCCAAACATTGCCGTTGAAACCCAGTACATTAGGAAAGGAATAGTACATGCAGCACAGGAAGTTCTCAGGGAGAGAAGCTGGATTTTGGATTACAACTGAGTACTTTTTATGGCATAATGACGTAAGAGGGTTCAGGGCACCACCACTTTGAGCAGTCAAAAGATGCTATTAATTTTTATTTTTCATCTCTAACAGCCAAAAGATGACACTTTCTGTTGTCCCAGACTTTTTTCTTCTTTTTTTCCAGACTGTTTCCTGTTTTTCCAGACTATTTTTCAACTTTTCAGTTGATAAGTTGTCATTACAGTTCCTTGGTTTAGCACTTATGATGGTATCTCAGGATGCCTCTGGTTTCTAGTTGCCCAGCTGCACATCAGAGGCCAGCTGTACTTTTCAAGGATGCTTCTGGTTCCCAGACCTAGCTCCCAGGCTCACAGTTCCCAGGCTGACAGGCATTTTCTGCTGTTCAGTAATTTTCCCTTTCTAACCAGGTCACCTTTATGGCTGGTCACATCACCATGGTGATAAATGCTTCATGCCAATGTAATTCCTGTCTTTCCATCCATCAAAATCAAAGCTGCATTCAAACATGGCTCTCATAAAGAAGATTATAGGTTTCACCTACAGAAAAAGGAAAGTTGTGGGATCTGCCTATACAGACAAAACACACATCTTAGTTTTATTGGTTATAATTAATTTATAAGATTGTTGATGCATTACTGAAATGAAAATGAGATTTTATTTGACTTTTCAAATTCTCGTCTAATTTTTAGTGGCACTACTTTCCCAACAATTTCTGGTCTCATAGTTACATACGACCATGTTCTAGTTATACTTTATTTACTATCAACCTCAGTTTGCGTATACATGAAATGGTCAGTGTGTAATATTTAAACCCAGTCACTAGACAATATGCCAGTCTTCCAGAGAAAATCACTAAACTTGGACTCAGAAAATAAAATGAGATTTAACAAAATTTCCATTTAAAGTAGTACCTTGTAATTTGTTATTACTCTCTTGAAGCCAAAGGTAAAAATGTTGGTTTGTTCAATGGTGGTAGAATTGTGCTCCATGTGAAAACACACATAAAGGAAGCAAAACAAAAGGTATACTTTTGGGATATTAATTTATCTTATGTTAGGAATTTAATTTTATTTATAAAAAATATTTCTTTAGCAAAAAGTAGTCAGAAGACAACAGGATTCTATAATTTCTTAATATATTGTTAAAAAAACCGTAATTTCTTGAGTAAATGCTTCATGAAAGAAATTCAGTTACCATCATCAGTGAGATATATTTTATATGTGAATTCTAGTGATCAAGGGTATGAAATAAATTGAATAATTGAAATAGTTAAATCAGATGCATGGTATAAAGTAAAAAAAAAAAAAACATTGGAATCATTAACAGAGTTTAAATGTGGAAGTGTTATCTTATGTGATATTTTAATGAACCTGAGCTCTGTGGGTCAGCTACTTTAAAACTGCTCACAGAAGTAGTATTGGTGTATTGAAACATATCTCTCAATTATATTTACAGAACACATAGTTTAGGTACCTTATAGACCATAAACAGCTCTTCACTGGATTTTGATTTAAAAACCTTTAAAAAAATCACTAAAACTAAAACCTACTTTGAAGTAAAACTAAGTACTTTTGAACTCTTTGAACAACAGAAATATTGTACCCATGATACGTTATATAGGTGAAGCAGTGGTCTGTTTAATCCAGGAAGATAGTAGCACATGAAGCAAATTTCAATATTTGGTTGTTATGCACCCAAACATAAGCACACTAATAAGCTCTAACTGCATAAACACTTTTATACCCGATGGTTCACTGAAAAGGGTGTTGTCTCTGGGACTTGTACTAGCTGTGCCTTAGGCTGATTGTGAAAGGTCTCGGTCCTGGTCCCTTCTTATAAATTTGTGGAAGCACAAACTTGAGAGCTGGAAAAAGACTGTTTGCTTTAAAGAAAGAAGCAGCAGCTAAACAAGGAGAAAACAAAACAAACAAAACAAAACAAAACAAACCCTAAATCAAAACAACAGCCAAACTACAGGATAGAGTACCTGCCTGTAACTTCTCTCTTCACGTCTCTGTTGTCTCTAAGAGCGACTAAGGGGTGGGAATTGTTTAAAACTCAAAGGTCTTGTAAAAGAATGAGGTCCCAAAACTGAAATAGGAGAGAAGGGACAAACCCGCTTTGGTGCAAGCTCTCCTTGCTGAAGATGTCACAAAGTCTGATCACCTCAAGCTCAGCAATAGGCTCTCACAGACCACAGTCATAAGTGCTAACTGGACAGCACATGGATATGATCACAGCTAATGCAGGGTGTAATTGTTAAGGACTGACCACTCTGAATATGTAGCAATAATGAGTTCTAATCTCTAAGAACTAATTGACATGAAGCATGTTGGCGATTCATGTTAGTCTAGCAAATTTTTGTATTAAATTTTGAAGCTGGCATGATTTCTTAATCTTCTAAACAACCCGAACACACCAATCTTTAATTCACAAACTGACATATATGACACACATATGCACATACATACACATTCAAATCACCTACAGTGAAAGGCGTGAGGTAAAATGAATGGGGTAGGATAAAGTTCTAGCTGTTTGAGGTAAAATATTGAAGAGTGACATCTTAACATCCTTAGAGAAACAAGTAATTACTATTTCTGTAGAAGTTGGAGAAGTGCACTGTTAATCATGATGTAATTGTGTGAAAACAGAAATTCATCAAACCAATAAATGAAAAATTACATGATAGCAAAAGGAAACCTATAATCTTTTTACACAGTTGGAAAAAAGGGCTGAGGCAGATTATTTGTGAGAAAGCTGAAGATAATGTTTCACCCCATGTAATGCACACTCAGTATCACGTGCTGTGCAGCGCAGACAACACTGTGCAGGCTTCTCTCTTATCTGCTGCCAGGGCAGCAGCTGCTCAAGTTTGCACCTTAACTTAGGAGGTATATAAGAAATATTTTTTGCTCTTCAATACAGCTGGATCAAGATTTCACCCCTACAGGATACCTCTATGGCAAAGATATTCCTGAATCTGAATAATTGAAGTGAGGACTATAAAACTTGTTATTTCTTAGTCCCCTTCCATAAAGACTGTAAAAGCAGGATCCTTACATGTCAAGTCTCAAGTTGGTCCAAAGTGATATAAGACTGAACTTGGGTTTCTGCCTGCTTAACACTGCCATTTAAATATAAGGAGTCACCCCTAATTTTTCCCACTACTCCATTCTTTATAAAGGAAGTTAGAACTGAGAAATAAAGATTTATATATCATAATTTGATCTTGGCTTTATAGTACACAATTTCCGTGCTGTCATGGCCTGATTCACCATAGAAACTGAGAAGTCCCAAAAGCTTTAAAGTCAAACAGAATGTGACAGGTGGTGCTGAGTCCAAAGTGACTCCAACCATGGTTATCATAAAGCTGTTGAATCATATATAGACAGCTTTGACACAAAATGCAGTCTGTGGACAAATGAGAATTTTGTATCAATAAGGGAATACTCAGTACATTTTGGAGAGATAATTTACTCAGAATTCTGCTACTGGAGTTTCTGAAATAAGAAAGAAAAGACCAGGAATTTTTATTTTTCTGAAAGAAATTATCCGTAAGGGGTCCATTATCTTGTTAAATTTCATCTTGTTAGCCATCCCTCTGATCTGAAGATATTTAAACTGTTTCCTCCATATTCTAACTCCTTAAACAACAAAATGTTATTTATTAAAGGAATGAATTTATCTCCTAAAGGTTTTTATATATCACACTGAAATTATTTACAAGTTCAAATGCAAAAATAAGAAAGTGAGTGATGAAATGGTTCAAAAGCTACTATAAAACAACAATTCTATAACCTTTCCCTCACAAAACCACTTGGTACCAGGATGAACGCAGATCCCTCTTCAGTGCATTCTGAGACCAAGCCTTCTAGGCATAAATCTGATGGAGAGACTAGTAGGGGGCTCCCTTAGCACTGGGCTTGTGTCTGCAGGTCAGTTTAATTTCCTGCCATAGGCATCCTCACCCCTTCTACTGGAACATCATACCCCCCTTTTCTTTTTACCTGACTTCGCACCTACCTTCTTTCTCTCCTTTTTTTTTTTTTTTTTCTGTTTTTGGACCCATCTTCTCTGCCTCTAATTTCTTCTTCCTCATTGGTCTCAATTCTGCTACACACTTACTCAAATCCGGATTTTCCAATGTTGTGGTTAAGACAAATTTAGTCTTATATGGTATTCATGACACTGCTGTTTAGGTCCACCCCAATGCTGTCCAGCAATTATCAAGTTCATACTTGGAACACATTCTCTAACTCAGACAGCCTTTAAGACACAGTGTTCTGTTTTAGCCTTGATTACTCAACCTAGTTCTAATTAATCACAAGCATTTTATTATCTTGTGTGCAGTCTGCATACCAGGGCAACAGTGTGGCATGTCCTCCAGACTCTACTTCTGTGCTTATACAAAGTTTGTACTTTTGAATTGTTTTAAGTACTTTCCTGGCTCCCTGTAGACATGTTAGCTAGTTAAGAGTGCTCTAGTGGGATCTCTTGTTCACAAATATAAAACAAGTGAGCAGTTTCTGTAGGAATTGCTAGAACTGAGTAATCATTTTGTCTACAGAGAAAACATTCTCGTCAGTGCATCGTGGTCAAGGTCCCCCTTTCTTACTGTCTTTTTCTCTTGGGAACATACAACTTGCATAAATATTTTCTACATCAACTAATCAAGTCTTGCTGCACAGTTAGATTTATCAGGAGGAGAAGATAACTGTTTCTCTCTACCTCCTTTCAATTTTCCACGCTCTAACCAATGGTCTAATAATCAATACTGTCTTTTGGGTGCAAAATTTGGCTGCAGAAGGCATAGCTCTAGCATTTCCTGCTTTGGCCAAGTGGTTTAATTAATCGCCTATTGTGTCCTTGAAAAAAGTGGGCACTATCTTAACATTAGCTGTCGTTACAAAGTTTATGTGAGAAGTCCTAAAGGATTTCTAAGCTCATTTAGGGAATGAAGTAGAATTTTAACAGGATGTACTGTTAGCCCTCTTTAAAACAAGGATACATCATTGGCTCATAGTAATAGCTTTGTCGAGGACAGTTAATTTTCTTCATAGTAGCTGGTATGGGGCTGTGTTTTTCATGTGCTGAAACCAGTGTTGATAACACAGAGATGTTTGTTATTGCTGAGTGGTTCTTATACAATGGTAAGGATTTTTCTGCTTCTCATGCTGTCTTCCAGACAGTAGGCTGGGGATGAACAAGAAGTTGAGGGTGAATACGAACGCGACAGCTGACCCTAACTAACCAAAGGGATATTCCATACCATATGACATCGTGCCCAGCATATAAAGCTGGGGGAAATGAAGGAAGGTGGGAACATTTCGAGTTGTGGTATTTGTCTTCCCAAAATAACTGTTATGCATGATGAAGCTTGCTTTACTGAAGATGGCTGGACATCTGCCTGCTGATGGGAAGTTATGAATGAATTGCTTATTTGCCTTGCTTGAATACACAGCTTTGGCTTTTGCTATCAAACTGTTTTTATCGTAACAAACAAGTTTTCTCACTTTTATTCTGATGATATTCTCCCCCATTCCACTGTGTGTTAGTAAATGAGCAGTTGTGTGTTGCTTATCCCACTGCAGGGTAGTAAGCAAGCAGCTGTGTGATGCTTAGCTGCTTACTGCTGTTAACCCACAACACCCAAGGTCAACTTGGTGCCCACCAGGACTCCGAGGACCTTTTCTGTAAAGTTTCCTTCATGTTGGTTGACTCACCAGCATATTCAGGTGCGTGAGTTTGTAGTTCTTGACAAGTAAGTACTTTGAAGTGCTGCTTAAACAGTCTTGTACTTTACTCTGATTAAGTACTTGGATATGGTATACATGTCAATAACTCCCCATCTTCAGTGCTATTTTAACTCAGATTTAGCATATAACTGCCTTTTTTCCCTCTTTTTAGATTTGCCTACTATATGAATCCTATTTTAACCAGGTATCAAAACAAGGTATTTCTTCTGCCCCATGCCTAATAGAACTCACTTTTCTAAAAAAAGATGTATAATATAATATATTAAAAAGATGTATAATAT
>NW_010274310.1:65004-71956 GCF_000690775.1 Eurypyga helias | reverse complement strand
CGGCGGCCCTGGGTAGCGGGCGGGGGCGGCCCCTGGCGAGGATGTGGGCTGCGCTGATTGGCCGAGGCGCTCAGCGCGCCATGGCGCCTTAAAGGAGAAGTGGCGTGTGCCCGCGTCTGGCATTTGATATCACGCTGTGTACCGCCATGCCAGGCCAGGCCAGGCCAGCCCATGCCATGTTATGGCATTTTATATCACGCCATATGCTGCCAGGCCAGGCCAGGCCAGGCCATGCCATGCCATGCCATCTCCTCTCTGCTCTTAATTACAGCTGCCATCATAGCCAGCCTCTGGCAAAGCCACCGGCTCCTCGGCTGCTGCTTGCTAAAAAGCTCTCTCTTCCCAGCAAAGGGGGGGCAGAACGGGCAGTGCCCCACTGCACAATTCCTGGGGGGTGGGCGACCTCTGACAACCCGAGCGGGCATTTCTCACGAGCATCGTTAGTGAGGCACCGCGGGCCATGCTTGCGGTGCAAATGAACAAGTAAATCTGGGCAACGCTGCTCGTGAGGATTCCTCAGCGGAGCCGTGTGGGGTTTAAGGGGTGGTTTCAGGCATTTCGGCCTTATTTTCCACCATTTAATATTTTCCCGTTGTTTTTCTCTAAGTAACAAATAAAAAAAAGAGACAAAAAAGCAAATGTCAGGTGAAGCCCCAGCTCTGCTGTGCGAAAGACAAACCCCTCAGTTAACCAAGGCGGGTTCCTCCTGGGTGTGTCACTCCCTGTGTCCCGTGTTGATTATTTCAGGTGACTCTTGGGAACAGCCATGGACACGCTATCCGGGACCCCAAGTTCCTGCAGTAAAGCAACACACACCTCGACGTGCAAAATGGCTCCTTCCCCACGAGCGCCTGGGGTGTGCCTCCGTATCCCTGTCCCACAGGGACACAGCTGGCCGTGCGTGACAGCCCATCCCGCTGCTCACAGCCCTCCTGGAAGGCCTCAATATTTGGGGAAAATGGCTGTGCTTCCTCCTGCAGAGGGCACTGGGAACTTGTGCTTTTTGCTTTCCCATGGAGGCGGTGCAGCTCCTGTCCCTCCGCTTTCCCAGCGTTTTGGGCATTTAGTGTGTGATGTGGAGAAGGCTCTTGGCCTCACTAGGGGAAAGGAGGGAGCCATGGAGCTGTTTCATGTGGAAGGCCACCACGGAGAAGGCAGCCCACTCCCTGCTCTGCCTAGCTGCCCTTCCTTCTCCCTCTCTGCCGAAGCCGTGGTGTGATGTCGGCTTCCCTTTGGGTGACACAGGATGGGGTTGGGATGGCTTGGCTGGTGGCTTTATAAAGACCAGCTGAGAGGCACTGCCCAGCAGCTCCGTTTTGACAGCGCCGAACCACCAATCTCACCTAAATCCCCCAATTATTGAACCTGAACGTGTTTGCCTCAGCATGGGAGATGATCATGGCGCGGATGGGTACTTGTATGAGGATGGGCATGATGGAGTAAGGATACAGGCACCCATCCCTCACGAATGGGCATGATAGGATGAGGATACAGGCACCCACCTGTGCCATGAGCATTTCCCATGCTGAGGATTCCCCCTTGCACTAGGTTATTCCTCTTCCATTTTCCCTTGGGAGATGTAGCTCCTCTGAAACGTGTTGTAAAATCCTGTCTCTGTGGCTTTCCTGGGGGAGGGAAAAAAGGTACTGCATCAGTGTCTGATTTTGATATTCTGTCCCAAAAAAATTTGCTTTGCTGAGTTGGGTTTGCATCACTTTACATTTTGCAGTAGTCCACATTTTGGCCAGCTGTGATCATAGAATCATAGAATCATAGAATGGTTAGGGTTGGAAGGGACCTTAAAGATCATCTAGTTCCAACCCCCCTGCCATGGGCAGGGACACCTTCCACTAGACCAGGTTGCTCCAAGCCTCCTCCAGCCTGGCCTTGAAGACATCCAGGGATGGGGCATCCACAGCTTCTCTGGGCAACCTGTGCCAGTGCCTCACCACCCTCTCCGGGAAGAATTTCTTCCTGATGGTGTTTCCCATCCTGGTGTCCTTCCTGTGGAGAAACTGGAGCAAGGGGAAGATTTTTTTTTGCCCAAGATTGGAGTGAAGCCAAACTAAAATAATCTCAAAATCTCTTGTGAGATGGTTCTTCTGTTCAACCTATTGAATGAGTGAATGAGTCTGTGAACTTGCTCTAACCCTGCTCTAGTCCATGTCAGGAGATGATAATGCAATCCCCAGGGATGCTGGGGACCCCTCCACCACCCCGGGGGATGTTGACCTCACCACCACCTCAAGGAAATGCGCCGGAGACAGATGAGCTCCCCAAGGGACTGCTGGGAGCCCGTCCAGCTCTGGCACCTTCCTTGGGGGCTTAAACACCCCATGTGCCTCAGCCCGACCTCGAGCAGAGGCTGGAGACCCGCAGCCAAGCTCTTTTGCCATGACAGATGGAAATGGGAAGGTCGGGGAGTTTTTTGTGAGATGAGAGAGAAAAAGCTAAAGGCCACTTGTGCAATTAAGTGCCTTAAATGTGGATTTTATTTTGATGTAATAGGATGGTTATTGCATATAAAAGAAGTGCCAGATGGTTGTTAAAACCACATTTACTAAGTTTTAATAACTGTGCATTTGACCTGTAGCCCACCAAGATCTGCAGTCCCTCATTATAAAATATCTTGGGAGCCCTCGCTGCAGGCAGAGCCTCTGGCTGATCCTTGCTGGCACCGTTGCACGACAGCAACACTTGCTGCTCAGGGCAGGACTTGGCCTCGTGGTGCGGCTCTCCAGCTACAGGACGCTTTGTCTGCCTCTGTTTGAGCATTGGTTGGTGATGGTGGCAAGGACAGAGGGGTGAGGAGGTGTGAAATAAATCTGCTGGCTTGGGGAGAGGGGCCAGGAGCCCTCCATGGGGCTGGGCAGCGAGGATGCAACACAGTGGAAGGTCTATGCATGCTCCAGGTGCCCAGTGGCTTGGAGGAGGGAGGGTGGAGGATGAAGGATGAGGGTGGAGGATAAAGGATGCAGGAAGGCCCTAGGAGGAGCAGGAAGCAGGGGTATGGCTCCTTCTCCTCCCCCTGTGGAAGCCTTGCTTAAATACATGAAGGTGCAGGCAAGGGAAGGAATGGGGAGAATTTACGGACAGGACCGCAGATCTTATCCCCTGCTGTCACCCCACACCCACTGCACAGGATGCACCAAATCCGGGTGGCTCAGCCCTTCAGCAGCTGCGAGGAGGGCAGTGCACGACACCAGCCTCCGCAGCACCTCTGGGCTGGGTCTGGCCCCTGTGCACTCAAGGGGACCCCAGGACGAGCAGGGTATCGAGCCCCCAAACCCGTGGGCTGTCCTGCATCATCCCTCCTCTAGCTCTGCCTGCCAGCGGCACGACCTTCCTTCCTTCTTTGGTAAAGACTCCAACAATTCCCTTTTTAGGCTCAATACCACCAGTCCCGTGAAGAAACGGGAGCTTTTGAAGACAGCCCTTCTTCAGGGTGCCCCTGCCCCATCACCTCCTGCCTGGCTGGAGGGGCACTGCTGGTCCTGGCTCTGTGGGAGCTCAGCTGTGCAGCCCGTGCTCCCGGGAGCCCACCTCACCCCAGCCAGGTATTAGTGTGCTGCCTGGGGTCTGCTTTCCTTATTATTACTCCCAGAAAGCTCTCCCTGATGAATCCCAGCTGGGAGAAGGGTTTTGTTTGGGTCTTATTAAATTGTTGATCTGTATTTTTCTGCAGTGCTGTTTGCCCTCCCTTCCCTGTCCTGCTCCATAACCCGCTGGACCCCTGGCAGGAGAGGAGGAAGGGCTGCCAGGCTGCCTGCACCCAAACCCAGCCCTTCCCCCTGGGTGTCACAGCCGCCAGCTTCCCAGGCCCCCTGAGCCCTCCCAGGGGCTCTCCCAGTTAGCCCAGTTCCCTGCACTGGCAGGCAGCTGGCAAGGGGCTGGCAGTGCCTCCAAAATCCCACGCTCTGCTGGCAGCATCCCCAGGGCACAGCCCCCATATGAGCCCCTGCATCATTGCCTCCCGTTAGCGAAGTGATTTACCGACCCCCTCTCCGTGCTGCCCCAGCAATGTGACCCACATCCCGGTGCTGCCTGGCCCTGGGAGGATGGATGGGGAGCTGGGAGCGGGATGGGAACTCACTGGAAGGCTCCAGCAGATGGGTTGTGTTTGCACCGTTCCCATCAAACATGTTGAAACTCTCCTGTTTTCATGGGATGATGTCAGATCTGGGCTCCTTGGCCAGATTCCCACTGCTGCAGGGAGGGAGATGGAGCAGAGGAGGTGGGAGCAGAGACCATGGAGAAAGGGAGGGATACCTGCCAGGGTACCCAGCGAGGTTGTACACCTCCCTCTCCATCGCATGAGAGATGAGATGTGGCAGACAGGTGAAACACCACTGCCTCGACCTGCTGCTTTTCCCGGCTCACGTTGGCCCTAGGATGCCAAGACTGCGCATTTTCCCAGCAGCTTTGCCCCCCTGCAGACCTCACTGGGGCAGGGGGCTCATGTAAAAGCCCAGCAGAAGGATCCAGCAGTAAAACCAACCTGACTGGGGGTCTGGAGTTCTTGAGTGGAAGTTGTGACCTGACCCATACAGAGGCACTGGGTGGGTGGAGGGTGTGACAGGGACTCTGCCCTCCTGGGAGATGACCCCCACGTTTTCCCCTGTGTTTGCCCAGCTTTAACCCATGCCCAGCCCCACTGGCAGCCTGATGGCCGCTTGGACCAGGGTGTTTTACATCACCCGGGCTTTGAGCTGTGTTGGAGCGGGGTGAGGCACCCCAGGGAGCTGGCAGAGCCCCCTCCTCGCCTCATGCTCTGCAGTGTTTCAGCCCATTGCAGCCTCAGGGGGCCTGTGCAAGCCCCAGCTCCTTTGTGGAGCAGCTTGGGGACCCCACTACAGCTGGGCTTTGCCTTGGAGGTTGGGGGAGTCACAGACTTTTGGGGGGACTGGAGGAGTGCACATTGATACAGAGGGCCTCTCAGCATATGTCAGCATGGATTATATATGGACCCTTGCCTTTTGGAGGTCCCTAGGGAGTGCTGAAGGGAGGAGGGGACCCTAACTGTGGGGGGTGCCATGTGGGGTGGCACAGGTCCCCCCATTTGCCTCACTGCAGTGTGCTGCATCTGCAAACTGCTCCCAGTTCTCCAGGGTCCCTCTCCAGGTGGCTCCAGAGGCATCCCCATTTGTGTGGTTGGGGGTCAGGGTGGCCCTGCCCCATCCAGCCCCAAAGAAGGAGGAGGACTTGCTTCTGTCCCATCCACCTCTGTGGGACTGGCCCCATGCAGAGGCGGCTGCTGAATGCTTGACAGCTTGTTTAGAGGGAAAGCAGGGGGAAAGGGAACACCAAGTCCTGCCTCTGCAAGCCCATGGGAAAAGAGCTGCTGGGAGCTGCTCGCCCCAAAAGCAGCACCTCCAGCTTGGCTGCCCCTCAGCTCCAGGGAAGCCCCGCCACAGGCTGCCCCCAGCAGCCACCCAGGGATGCATCCCACCCCACAGGCCTAGAGATGTTCCCCATACATTTGGTGCAATGAGCCACCCAAAACTCTAGGGAATGCCTGTTTTGGGGGGTGGTGCAAGCAGTGCAAAGCCGTGTCCCCCACATGGGCAGGATTTGTCCATCTTCCCCCAATGTCCCCTGGGATCAGCGGCTGGACAGGCTCATGGGTGCTGTTGGAAACTTGTCCCAGACCCCCTCCCTCGTCCCAGCAAACTGCTCCCCAGATGGGATGGAAATCCTGAGGCTTCTGGGCCAGAAAGCTCACCAAGAGATAAAGCTGGGGCTTGTGCTGGATCCACTGAAACTCCAGGAGTGGCGGCTGCTGAGGTGCAGCATCCTGGGTGATCCCAGTGCCCAGCCCCTGCCAGGACTGTGGGTACGACTACCGAGTGCTCCGGGCTTCCCTCCATCCTCCACACTGCCGAAGCAAGGAGCATTAATAGATATTTCCAGCTCCAACAGCACTTTTTGGTAATGAAATCCCCAAGGGTGAGGCTTTCTGGTGCACCCCTAAGTGACTTCAAAAGCCTTTTGGAAAGCTCCACTCAGCAAGCAGGGGCAGTGGCCAGTAGCCTTGAGTGACAGCGATGGTTTAGCGTGGCGTCTGTGTCCAAAGGCAACAGTGATGCTGTATCACTGAGGGGTGAGACTTGTCAGCCTTGGGGATAGCGGGGTATCACCAGGATGGGTCTGAAATCATCAGCCTGGAGGGCACCGCAGGACCAGTAAATACGGGATATTTGAGCTGGAGGTCCTCTCTCTGTTGTAGAAAAGAATCCAGTCAGCACTGCCCCTTGCACTGCCTCCTGCAATGGGTGGGCAGGTCCTTACGGGTGTCCTCTTGTGTCCCCAGAGCAGGGACACAGGCAAGTCTCTGCCAGAGCTTTGGTGCTCACACAGAGGTAGCAGTCGGGCCAGGGAAAGGCCGGGCTGACGTGCTCCCCAGGGCTGAGCGACCAGAGAAAACCCTTTTCCTGGCTTCGGCAGCCTACGAGTGTGGATGGAGGGTGGTGACAGGCACAGGGGAGGCCCTGCCACGAAACTCCTGTATGTGATAGAAATCCCAGCTTGGCAGATATTTCCCTTCTGCTCCAGCTTTCCTCAAGTCCCTAAATAAGAAAAAGAAGAAAAACCAGGGAGCACTCAGAAACTATTAAAAACAATGAAAACAGAATAAAGGAATACAGAGACTGAAGAAACACACCCCACTGCATGAGCCCCAGCCTCCTGAGCTGCCTGTGCTGAAGCTACTGCCGAGGAAGTTGCTGCCTGGGGATGGAGCTTCCAGAGTTTCTGAAACACCGAGCCCCTTTGGGAACAGTCACCTGGAGGTTTCCTCCTTTCCCGGTGGGATCTGGGCAGCAGGGATTTACCTGCACCCCTGGCAGCCGCAGCACCTCTCCCTGAACCCCAGCCGTCTGCACCCAGGGGAGCAGCAGCTATTTCTTTGCACCAGACCCATGCAGAGACAGCACTGAATTTTCCACACAGACCT
>NW_010274310.1:54028-64987 GCF_000690775.1 Eurypyga helias | reverse complement strand
CCTGCTGAAAGAGATGAATATTTTGGGGCTGGAAGTGCAGTGGGGGTGTAAATTATCGTGGATCCAGGTTACACCAGCCTGGCTTGGCCCCACTGGGATGGAGCTGGCTGATGGGTTTGTCTGCTGCCTCCTGCCCCGGGGACATGCAGCTCCTGCCCTGCAGCCCTGGGGAAGAAACCAGTTCCTGACTTTTTTAGCAATGGCAAGTATCAGGTTTGGTTTCCTTTGATTCCTAACATTCTGTTTGCTCTCCTACTTCATAAATATTCAACCGCCAGATGCTTGAAAAAGCGCCTGCAAATCCCCCCAGCCCCCTGTGTGTCGGTGGGAGCGGTGCCCACGGCCCCCAGCCCTATCCCGCTGGGATCCGGCCCCATGGCTAACGCAGGGGAGAGAGCCCACGGCCAAAGCCAACAGCTCGTAAACAAGGCCCGTGCTGAAATGCGTTCCCCGGGTGTGAGGGTACCGGGCGTGTGATGCGAAACAGCTTTGAGGGGGTGTGGGCCAGGAACCGATGCCCTAAACCACAAGGTTGGCTCCAGAGGGACATCCCTGGAGAGTGATGGGGATGCAGCTGCTCCTGGGAATTTGCATTTGGAGTTTCATGTGCACTTACTCCTCTGAGCGTGCCGGGACGTGATGCACTGCCTGCTCCCTCCTGTCTGAGCCCAGGCGGTGATGGGGTTGGAGGGAGGCTTTTTGTAGTGGAGCATGATGTTTCCCTGCTCCCTCTCCTCCCAGACAGAGTTACTGATCCCATGTGGCTACTCAGCGTGTCGCTGGCTGGGGACGGACACCTGCACCCTCAGTGTGCATCAAATCTGCAAAGCTCTAGGCTGCTGGACACCCCCTCGCTGATGGTTCGCCAGGGATGGAGGGATGGTGGTGAGAGGAAGAGGGGGGTAATAAACCCCTCAAATCACAGAGAGTTCCCTTTTCAGCAGGGCAGTGCCCTGGCAAGGTCAGCACTGAGGATGGGCAGCAGCTTTGGAGCAAAGGGTGACAGAGGGTGCGGGGCCAGGGAGCTCTGCAGCCCTTCTTCCCCCAGTGCCTGTGCAATCCTGCAAACCCCAGCTCCTGCTTAGCTTTCCCGTTTCTTGCCAAAAATCACTCCGGAGCGTGTCAGCACCCTGTCATGTAAGGAATCTCATTTCGGAGAGGCTTTTTCTCTCTTTCTTTTCCCCTTCAGATGCAAACCAGACACAGCTACACTTTATTGGGTGTGAGGGCAGGGCTACCCGCATCCGGCCTTCCTCCGCTCCCTCCCCAAAATGATGCTGGACTGGATTTGGAGTGCTTGAGCTGTTTGTTTAGGGTACTTTTTGCTGTGCTTGCAGGGCCCATCTGCACACAGGTACTCGTGTACAGGAGCCCCACCCTGTGTTGGAGAAGCCTGGCATGAAAACCACAGGAGAAAGAGCCAAACTGCTTGGGGAGGTGTCTTTGGGGCTGGGCGAGCCTCAGAGAAGGGGGATGCTGCTTCTTCCCTTTGTTGCACCATTTTGATGACTGACACCCCATTTCCAGAGGAGCACTACTCCCCATAAAGCTCCCAGGAGGTACTCGCACCTCCCTCTCTTAACCCCCATCACCCCAAACCCCCTCAGTGAGGCCGCAGTTCCTGCACATTCCTCCCCCTCTTATTCCGGGTGACTGTGCAGACCCCAGAGCCCTTTACCTGCCTGACCCCGGGGCTTGGTTCCCGTGCTCTGGTGATGGAGAGCAATGGACAAGTCCTGGCCTGGATTCCCCATGCCCCTCTTGGACCCCTCATCCCCCTGCGCCCCAGCCCCACAGCAAAACAAGGATTTCCCTTCTCCAAATAACTTACCATGTTTCTGGATGCCTGGGGGAGACAGGGAGCAGCTCCCCTTGGCCTCACATGCAGAGCAGCAGTGATCAGCAAGGTAGTTTGGGTGGTATTTATGGATATAGGACTAATTTTACTGATTTTTGCTGCATTTAGCACTGCTCCATACCCAGGGCTGGCTGCTACCAGTGCCACATGCTAAGACCAGCTGGGATCAGGGCTCCCAGCTTAGCCCTGCACTGTTGTGCCAAGGTGGAAGATCCCCAGGTGGTGCCAGTAGCTCAGACACAGGGGAGGTCAGGCTACGTGATGCCAGTGACTCTGCCTGGTGCTTTGTGCATGGTGCCACATCCGTGATGGGGCAGAGGCTCCCCAGCAGTGCAAACACCTCTGCAGAGACCTGTGTTCTCCGGGGAATGCTCCGCACAACCTGCCCTACCCCACCACCACCTCAGAGCAGTGGTCTCTAGCCTCCAAAAAGTGACTGAGCTGAGTGAGACTTGCTGGGATGGCAAGCATTTGGGATGTCCAGTGGGTCGGAGACTGGCTTCAGCGGGCCAGGCAAGGCAGGGAATCACCAGGTCTGACCCGTGCAGATATCAAGAAATGTATTTTCTTAGGAGGTTTTCCTGCTTTGCTGTTACTTTTCCCCTCCTCACCTCCTGCTCGTCTCACTGCCGAGAAGCCACTCTCCATCCGTGAGCTGTGAGCCCCGCAGCCAGGCACAGCCCAATGTCACCCTTCCTTTCTGAGATGCTTGGTCTGGGAAGCAAAAATAATCTGCTTAGGTCAGTGAAGGATTAAAACCCGCCCTTGGTCTTTTGAGCTGTCCACCTGCAGCCCCACGGAGGGGGTTTTGGAGCCAGGGACTCCAGCCAGACATGCAGAATTTTCCTAAAAAAGGCTGTGAGAGCCAGTGAGCCATGATGCCGTGGGACGGAGGCACAGTGCCGAGGGGCTCCGGTCCCAGCTGGCCCTGCTGCTCCGTCTGCTTCTGCACAGGGAAAGCAGCCCTGCTGCCTGGCCATGAGCTGGGGCTTCCCAGGAGAGCACAGCCCCACGGCCAAGCCAAGGGTGCTGAAATCAAACGGGAGCTTTGAAAGTCTGCAAGTGCTGATGCTCCCAGGAGGTGCACCAAATCCCACCTGAGCCCCCTTCCAGTCCTGCTCATAGCCTGTGCTGTGCCAGCTGGGACAGGGAGCACTGTCCTCATCACTGCCTGGGACCAGAGGGGTGATGGATGGCGAGTCCACAGAGACCTGGAACATGGTTGGCATCTGTGATTTTACCTGTAGAACATGGGAGTAGCTTTTGCCTCTTCTTCTAGGTTTAAAGCTGATTCTTACAATATATCACAGCCTTCATCATGCAAGACAGATATTCTGGGAAATGTTTTGGATGCAAAGACTGTTGCACTCAGTGAAGCATCCTGCCAGCAATGCCAGGCCTGGACCTGCTCCCTGCCAGGTGTGGTCCCCGGAATAACAGGGAGCCAAGGGAGCATATCCTCTCTGCACAGCATCCAGCACCTCTGCTCCCTCCTGGGCTCCTGCATCAGTCCAGCCATCCCATACCTCACCTCTCCCCATCTGCAGCACTGGCCAAAGGTGTACTGAGCAGGTTCTACACCCCAAGGGAGGGAACAACCCTCCTCCAGCGAGCCCTGGCCCATATGGAGCACAGCTTTGCAAAGGCACAAGAATTTGTTCAAGAGTTCACCAAGGTTTGAAGTGAGAGCTTGTCTCAGACGCAGCCTCTGTGATGCTTTTCCATCCTAACTCACATCAAATCATCGCTGGACATTTATTGTTTCTGGGCATGCTCCAGTTCCTCTAGGAGACAGCAATCAGAGGGCCTCTCGCCTCCTTTTTCTCCTGCCATCCCCAGGCGTAACCCCATCCCCCCTAGTTTCCATCCCTTAAAGCCTCCAAACTCAACACCCCCAAAGCTGGGCTGGATCAACCCCAGAAGGCCAAGGGTTCTGCATGCACCTGGGGCAGCCGGTCCAGACCATGGAGCTCGCTCTGGCTGGTGGTAGAGGGTGAGCAGGATGGGAAGGGCTGGCTGGGAGCGGAGCACTGCAATCTGCAGAGACAGAGGACGTGAGGAGATGCTGGAGGATGCCAGGATCCCTGCCGACTGGTGGTTGATGCTCCCTGCTGCAATTTGAAAGCTGCTGCAGCCTCGGGATAAGGTTTCCAGTACAAACACTTGGAGGTTTTCACTCCAAGTTTATGTTCCAAGACTAATTTCTCAATATTCATTTAGGGAGTCTGCCTTTCTGTGGGTGTAAATTGGTGTACCTCCACTGCCTTGGAGCGGCCTGCGCTGATTTATATCAGCCGAGATGCTGACCCCAAATTTGCAGTTTGCACAAACGCTCCTGCCAATGAAACTTATTTAAAGTATTCACAGAAAGTGAACCCAGGAGGCATGTGAACATGGTCCAAACAAATCTAATTAAAGCTTTCATCCAGAAAATTCTTCCTTGCTATAGAACAAGAATCCATACATTAATACATGTCCTCACTTCACTGGGGCTAAAAAACTCAGTTTGGAGGCCCAGGGTAACCCATATTTGTGCCAAGCTGAGCACTCGCAAACTCTGCCAGCTCCAGGACACTTCAGAGCTCCTTTGGTTCCCCCCACCCCCTGCATCCCCATCCTTACAGTATCTTTCTGGACGGCTCTTGGCTGTGTAAAGCTCGCTGCTTAATTCAGACCAGTCCAGCCGGGCTGCAGTAGAGCAGAGCCACATGCTGCTGGCGGTGCTGGGGAAACAGCTAAAGAAAACATCCTGGCAGGGGCTGACAGGAGCTGGGGTGGTGGGGGGGACAGAGGTGCCAGCATCAGAGGAAGTGGGGTGCCACCAGCTTGCAGAAACATGGTGGAGCTGATCCAGCTGATGCATCCCAGCTGGCCCAGAGGTTGGGGTGCCGGCTTGGCAAAGTGAATCCAAGGCCTTCCTTTGGACGTGTCCTGTCTGATTTTAATCTCTGATCACTTGATCTGCACAAACTATCACAGTAAACCTACCAAGGAGGAGCTAATCCAGGCCTTGCAGCAGCATTTTGGAAGGCTCTGTGTTAACCCCAGACTCCCCAGGAAACTGGCTGCATAAATGTGGATGCGGCATGGCCAGTGCAGACACAGCACCTGTGACAAGCATCGCTGTTTCACTGCCTCGGTATCCAAACTATTAACGGTGCTGGTACGTGAACCCTCTCACCTTTCAGCACCTGCACAGCCACCCTCCCCTGCCACCCCAGCCCATGCTGCTGAGAGACAAAAATCCACCAACAGCCTTGCTGGCAGATGAAATATTTCTCCCCTGGCTTGGAAAGCAGGTAGAGGCTCCCTTCCCCTCTCCCAGTCCTACCATGGAGGGGCTAAACCAAGCTGTGAGCTCAGCAAGGGACAAGGCATGGCAGGGACTGCATTTGCATCAAACTCAGCAGGACCAGGGCACACGGCAAGCGCAGGGAGAGCTTGCTGCAGGTGCTGGGTATCCCACGGGGAATGGGCACGAGTCCCAGGCTGGGCTTTTTTCTAAGAGCATCACGCCCAGGACTGGTTCTCACACCACAGCGATGGGGCAGCCTATGGGGATGCTGTACTGGTGCATCTCATGGTCACGAGTGGGAGCCAAGCACCAGGTCAGGAGGCATCTCTGACCCACTGAAGTCCAAGGATTAGGGTCACATAATCCCTTGGTATTCACATCTTCTCTAACCCCTTTCTGTCTTTTTCTCCTTGCTTTTAGCTGACATTAAGTGGGAATCTCCCCATCACTCACCCTTTTCTTCCCCACTGCCTCTTCAAGAAGCTAAACAAACAAATCCAGCTCCCCTGAACCACCTTCATTTCATCTGCCATCCCAAAGCCCAGTGTTTTTCTGCAGGATTCCAGTAAGATGGCCCTGCAGGCATTTTCCAAGACAGGAGAAATTTCAGACAGCAAGAAAAATGTGTAGAATTTGGCCTATTCTGTTCCCTTACCTTTCGGTGACCTCCAGGGAGCTTTAGACAGGCAGCATCTTCCCTGGCTGCCCCAGAACGACTCCTGCCAGCCCAGTCCGGGCTGCCTGCTGAGGAACAAGTCACAGAAATGGGGAAAGAGAAAGAATGAGACAGGTGGAAAGAAAAAGATAAGTTGGCTGGAGGCATAAGAATTATTACCATGCACATTCCTTGTGCAACCAAATAGCTGGAGCAAGATTTTCCAAGCACAAGGTGTGCTCCCACCCCACCTGGCCCAGGGCTCTGCATGGGCCCTTCTGAGCAGCACCAGAATGGGTATTGCTGGCAAGTATGTGGTGGGAGCCAGAAGCTTCGCACTCTCCAGGGCCACACATTGTTGCTCTGGGCATGCACGCCTGCTGAGGGAGTCTGGCTGCTCAAGGGACTCCTAAATTTTAGGTTTGCATTGATTGTATTCACCTAGGAGGTTTTGGCCACTGTACAGCTTGAGAAATCCAAGATAAGGTCTGCAACAGAAGGCTTGACCTCAGCGGTACCTCATCATCCCACCCCTTTTCCCCATCCCATTGCCAAGGAATTGCCCAAGGGCACAGATAATAACACAGGACATAACACTTGTCTCCTGTCACTGAGCCAGGGCAGTGCTGCACAAAGGGGATGGCTCCTGCGGCACCAGGGCTGATAGCCAAATCTGCTGCTGCAGCTCACCAGGAAAATCTAGTATTTGGAGCAAGGGAGTAGAAAAAGTCAAGGGACACCTTGCGTGTGGCACTGCAGGAGGAGTCTGAGGCAACAGAAACTGCTCAGACATGGAGGATGCTCTTCCCCCAAGTCCCTAGCCAGGGAAGCAGCCAGCTTTTGCCCATAGACCATGGGTTTCATGATGTGTATCAGGTGGGCAACAAGCATTCCTCCAAGAGATGCTCCCAGCGCACATTTCATTGCATTCCCACCCTGGCCATGGCTTTAACCTTGACCTGGAGGGCTGGTACAGCAGGAGCCAATCCATTCCCTGTGCTCAACCTGAGGGAGTGGGTACATGACAAGAGGGTCACTCAAAGCCACTCAGGGGGACACCTGCATTGCCACAGCTACCCAGCACTGCCAAGCATCCCACCAGGCTCCCCAGACAGGCACAGCAGGACACACTCTGCCATCTCCTCTGTGAGAGTGATTTGCAAGCATGGCAGATGAAATGAAAGAGCAGGAGAACTGTAAACAAGATAATTTGAGTATCTCCCTGGGACCTTGTCAAGACAGCTCCAGTCAGCATCTCTCACATCAGCCAGAGCCCAGCCCAGCCCAGATGCCCTGAGGGACTGCGTGCTCATGGCTTTCGGGTGCTCCAGCAAGGCATGGAGGAAGAACACAGCGAAGGCTCTCCCTCCTTCCCACCCTTCTCCTTCACTGTCCCCTCAGCTGGCTCCTGGCTCTGCTCTCAAACATACATTTTGCTGCACAGTGCTCATTTCTAGCCTACCCAGCATGCATTTCTGAGGAATGGTTCTTACACAGTGGAAAAATATGCTTTTACCCCAAAGTTAAAGTCAGATCAGGGCCAAAAGCAAACAAAAGAGAATGAAGAGCACCTGTCAAAAATCAAAGGAGCTTTTAACAGATCATTTCCTGCCCAGGACTCTTCTCCTCTGCTCCCCTTGTTTGCATCTCCTGTCCCAGCTGAGGCTGAAGCCTCCCTCTGAGCCAGCATCCCACCTGTTTCCGACCCAAAACCTTCTGTGCCACATTTCCCAGCAGAAGCAATGACGAATTCAATGGAAAAAGTAAAAGGTCAGGATGGAGCCATGCCAGGGCTGCAGAACACAGCTACAGCTGGGAATAAACTTCCAGAAAATGTCCATCCTTCCTGGTGACAATCCTCAGATGTCCTAGAGATGATACACTGAATGCAGCTTGCCAAGGAGGAGTCATCCTCACTGCAGTTTGGGAGCTCAGGCATCATGGAAGAGGCAATGGCAAACACAAATGGCAACTGAGAAAAGCGAGAACCTGGTTTACAAGTGCAAAGGAGCAGGAAATTAGGTAGGCAAGCATCCGATCTGTGACAAACTGGGCCACCGACACATCAGACAGGCAATGAAACAAAGAGCCAGTGATGAACCCGGCAAGCCACCATACAGCCAGCAGCAGATGTGTTCAATTAGCCCAAGAGCCAATATCCAACCAAACACCAACCTAGCCAGCAAAAAATAGACAATAGACTACTTGTTCCATCAAACAGCTGAGTTAATAGCAAAAACGTGCAGGGAGTGAGCGCGCAGCCAAAAACCCACGCCAGCCACTCAATAAGTCAATTAACCAAAGACCCACATAATCAAGCACTTAAGTAGAGCCGAGCAAATAACACACAATGAGTTATTTATCCATTGAATTTAGCCTCTAGTTTTGCTTGGGCCATCTCTGCGAGCACATGTCAAGTCCCTTCAATCGATTTTCAATTAATCTCATTTTGGCTTGTTTCCTCTGTGCATGGCTCGCCAAAAGTTAACATTTGAACTGCACTCATTAGCTGTGATTGCCCAGGAAGATTACATGTTGCTCTGTAGTCTCAGATTAGATAAGCACAGTTTTGACAGTGAATCTCAGTCCCCAAAACGCTCGAACAAGACTGCTGTTGAGCAGCCAGGACACGGCGATCGCATTATTCAAAGAAAGGGTTTGACAAGCTCTTATTGAGCCATCCAGCCATCCAAGCAATTCGACTAAATAGTCCCGTAGGAAGAAGGCTAGTGATGCTGCTCAAACAAGATTGGGGAATTGGAGCGTTTGGGCTGGGTCCCATTTCTGGGAATCTTTTCCATCACTGCAGGACAGTTGCTGAGGACATACCTCCATGAGCAGGCCAGGATGGCTGAGCTCTGCAGCTACACCCCCTCATCTGGGGGGTGCTCACACCCTGCCTGGGGTATTGCAGCACCTTCTGCAGGGCCTCCCAGCAGACCTCAGCTCCAGCTTTCATTGTTGGTTGGAAAAGTGCCTCCATGGTGGCAAGCTTGGGATCACAGCCAGGCCAGCTCTTTCTGGCAAGAACTCTGATTGCATCTAGATGCTCCAGTCATCACCAGGGCATTAATATAACAGCAACATCACACTGCCAAGCCCAACCACTTGGCTGAGAGGTTCTCACAGGAGACACCATGTTCTCCATCCCACAAGCCTTTGAGGAAGGGGCTGCATGGTGGCATGGAGCCCAGGGCAGCTGTCACCCTCTTTCTGATGTGGAAATGCTTCTTTCCCCTGTCCCACACCAGTCCCTTCCACTTGCTGCTGGGAGACTGCAGGTCTTCTCATAAAGACGGTCAGACACAAGCCTGGGCAAAGCCCTTCCTCCTGTGGAGCCATGCCACAGCAGGATTTGGCCCATGCCACGTCACACTCCATGGAGCCAGACACTACCAAGCCACAGCCATTTCTACATCAACGCCATGGACGATGGGGAAGGTACCATTCCTGTCATTCTTCACCTGAAACTGGCCACGGAAAGAAACAAGCCAGGCAGACTGAGCTAGCTCCAAGCACGGCCCCACACAGCTAAGGGAGCTTTCTATCCCTCTCCTCAGGGCTGCCGCGAGTGCTTTGCAGTCGGTGCTGGCTGGGGAGGAGGCATGTGCTGCCGGCTCAGCGCTGCCAAACCACATTGTCAACTGCTTCGCTGCTGCCTGTGAATCTTAATCCCGCAGGCAATATATAACCAGCGGGAACTACACCATCTTTGAAGTGCGAAGCGGAGTATCAGAGGAACGCTGCTATCTCCTGCCTCTCCGAGAGGCAGTCGCAGGGACTGTCAGAGATTAGGACTAATAGTACTTAGCTCGCTTCAGCAGCCAGCTGAATCAAATGATCCTTACATGCCCTTATGTCCTAACGAATCGCATCTGATTTTTTGCCCAGCTCCTCCAGCATGGAGCAGCAGCGCAGCTCAGACCTTGCTGCTTTCATACTCAGAGGGCTGTGCAAAAAATCACCACCCTCATTGCCCTTGAGAATCTGGCCTGTGTTTTTAATCTAGACAGCATCTCCTAAAGCTCCCACTGCAGATTCGGGTTTGAGCTCGACTTTGAAAGAGAATTGACCTCTCAAAAGCCAAACTCGGCCGCAAGCATCGAGCTTCGGCTTTGAGACCAAACAAAAACCACTGATTTCACATTATTTCCATGCAAAACTATAAATCAGCTCAGGCTTGGCTTGACTCTTGGCCAAAGCTTGACTGAAAGGTTCATGAACCTTAAGGAATCTTTTGACAAGCTCGGTCTGAGATTCAAATTTGTAATAAAACCCCAAAACAGTGAAGCTCTGCTAGTTCCACATAATTTCAGGGTTTGTTGTGAACATTTCACGCAGCTCTGGGGACATAGTTACACCAGCATAAACCCAGTTACTCCTTAAAAATCAATAGAGCTGGCCTGGATTTATGCCGGTGTAAGAGCAAGCAACCCAGCCCAGAAAAAGAGTTATTTTTATTCCTTGCCTTCTGTTTTGCTAGAATCCACCCAATAAAAGTTCCCAGCCTGAGTCCAGACTGTGGAAATGCAAATGCCAGTAGAGCATAAACCCCAGCGTGCGTCTGGAGGAATTTGTGTAAAACGGGTTACTCCAGCTGCATGAAGCTGCTGGTCTCGTGTGCGACTTGATCACGCTCAATGAAAGCCAACAAGAACCCAAGGACCCCTCCTTCCTCATCCACATCTGCAGTGCCCCAAGGGGCTTCTGTGAAAAGAGACATTTACCGGGCTGTTGCCCTAAGGGCTGGCTGTTTCTGAAGGGCAGACAGATCACCGTGCCCCATCCCGGAGAGGGCTGGCTCCTGCTCCCCCACTCTGGTGCTGGGCTCTCAGTGGGTCAGTCAGGCTTACTCCCACTGATTTTTCACAGAGCCCCAGCTCTAATAAGGCAAGCCGAATTTGTGCTCTGGAGGGAAAATGCTGTGGGGCACAGGGGATGCTGTCATCCACCCTTGCTCTAGTTTTATAGCACATCCACAGTGGTGGGCCAACATCAGATTGCTCCAAATAGGAGAATTGATGTGAGGCGCTGGGCCAAAGCCCATTTAGCTCCTTTCTGCCCCAGCACAGGAACCCATCTCCACAGCTTCAGCTGGATCATAGAATGGTTTGGGTTGGAAGGGACCTTAAAGATCATCCAGTTCCAACC
>NW_010274310.1:44497-53756 GCF_000690775.1 Eurypyga helias | reverse complement strand
GCTGCAATAAGGTCTCCCCGGAGCCTTCTCTTCTCCAGTCTGAACAAGCCCAGTTCTCTCAGCCTTTCATCATAGCAGAGGTGCTCCAGCCCTCTGATCAACTTTTTTGGATGGCTGCTGAGGTAAGGTACTTCTGCTCCTCTGCTCACTGGTCTCCTGCATGCACAACAGAGAAATCCTGGTGTCTAAAGCCTCGTGCACAAGCAGATCAGGGCATGGCAGCCAGGTGGTGAGCTCCACCATCCTGTAGTAACACCAGCCCTTTCAACAGAGCCGCTCCGGATGCGTGCTGCAGCAGCATTTGGCCTGGCACCGGTTACTGCTCCTCCCTGTGCCAAGCATTTCCCTGCAGTAAGACAGCAAACAGCAGGATTTCCCTGTATTTGCTTATTTGAAAAAGTTTCTTATTGCAAAGGTTTAAGACCTGGCAGGAAGCTGGAACTGTTTATTTACCCGGGGGCTCCCAGCAGCCCCAGAGATGTAATGCAAGAAAGTGCTCTTGCTTGCCTGCTCCCCATCTGCACCCCAGCCCTCCCCAAAGGCTGGCAGGCAGCTCTCCTTTCACAGCTCATCTTAGTACCCAGAAAGCCACTGGCTTTCCTAGATTAAGGTCAGCCTGCCAGATCCTTTTGCCCTTGTTTTAATCCCACACCTGCTCCCAGGGGCTAAGGTACTTTGATGCATGCTCCGTCCCATGCCCTGGGGCTCTATGAGGCAGCCAGGCCATTGCTTTGGCAGTCACTGTCATCCTACCACTACTGCTGAGAAGCAACTTGGCCCTCTGCCTTCCCTGCTAGGCTCTCCAGAGGTGTTAAGACGGAATTCCTCACTCCCTGGCAGCATCTTGCTGACACTTCAGTGCACATGCACTCAGTTTTAAGTGTTTGTTCATGTAAGAATACCCATCATTTATTTGCTGCCCCTTGATCTGAATAAGAAGCGGTGCCCATCTCAGCGGGGTTTGAGGTGCCATCAGTGGGACTGTGGGCACTGGTTGTGCCAGGCTGGCTCCCTCCCACATGCCCTGGGCAGGTTTGGAGCAGGGTTTTGGAAGGTCTCCCTGCTGTGAGCCTCTGTGCTGGGTGTGGGGCTCATTCTTACAAACAGTGGGTTGTCCCATGGCCATGTTCCCTAAGTTACAGCCTTTGTGTTCCTGGGGATGCTGCTGGGGTGAAGGCGACAACATTGCTGAGGGTCTGGTGTTCCCAGCCATCTTAGCCACGTGCTGACAGCACCAACACAGGGAGTCAGACACCTCGAGAGCACAAGACTAAGTCTTCTGTGGCCTTGCAGCACCTGCCCAGTGAGTCCAGCATATCCCTTAATACATAGGCATAGCCCACTCCTCATATCAGTGGTATTGCTCCAACACACCACCCCAACCTGTGTGGTACCTGCCTGCGGTCCATTTTGGAGCTTCCCTTTGGAGAAGAGCTGCACTAACAGATAGGATTCCAAACCTTGGATGCCAACTTTAAAGCTTTAAAAGGAGCTTGGTCATACATCTGAACCCACCTTTAAGTGGACAGGAACCTTAAGGGGAACCACCTTATTTTCCATTAATACTGTTACTCATTACAGTGTTCAGCAAAACCCAAAACAGTAAAGAAAATATTAACTCTCATCCTACCAGGAATGAGTCCAGAGCAAATGAGCGAGCAGGGAAGAAGCTACACCATTGTCAGGGAGTAGCAAGAGCAGGACTGGGGTGGAGGGTGAGCCAGGAGCCAAGGGTGATGGTAGCACAGGGGTACCAGCACTGACAGGGCACAGCC
The DNA here is from genome assembly GCF_000690775.1 of Eurypyga helias. Classification (NCBI taxonomy): domain Eukaryota; kingdom Metazoa; phylum Chordata; class Aves; order Eurypygiformes; family Eurypygidae; genus Eurypyga; species Eurypyga helias. Next base: position 51,981 of record NW_010274310.1, on the reverse strand, counting down.
CTGCAGACCCCAAACACAGCAGGTAAAGCTGGTAACAGGGCACATTGAGAGCCTCAGGGAGTGATGAGCCATGTCCAAGGTCCACCCAGGTCAGGGGAAAAGCAGCCAGAAAGAGGGCTGCAGACAACCATTGACACATGGCCAAGGTCCATCCAGAAGCCAGAGGAAGCAGGATACCTCCAGCCCAGGCAGGGGGCTGAGCTTAAATAGAGCCCAGGGTCCATGGGCAGGGACTCAGGTGAGGCTGGTCAGGGCAGTGATGTGCATGAAGGTGCACCTGAAGGTGCTGCAGGGTGCCTGGCAGATGTGGGTGCAACGCTGCAGGACCCAAGGGAGACCAGCCCAGATGTTTAGAGGTGCCAGGTACCTGAGGCTCCTTCTCCCCATCCCTGTCAATAACACAGAAGAAAATCAGAGTTTCCAGCCCACTGCCTTCCCAGGGCTGTGGACTGGTGCCAGGAAGACGGTTGCATGGCTCTGCTGTCGGCAGGAGCAAGGCCAGCCTCTCTCCCTGGCAGCAATGCCGAGCATCCACCGCAGTAGGCCAGAGTGCCCCCAACAGTGGTTCGGGCAGGAACCTGGACCAACAATCCTGCAGTTCAGGGGAGAGACTGCGGGTCTGCCTTGCAGCAGACACCAGGACTTGGCCCCTGAGCGCTATGCACGAGGGGAGAGAGCCCACTGGGGAATACAGAGTTATCCAAATTGGATGCAAGCTGCATTTTATCTTATTGGAGTGGGCTTGGAGGTGATGTAATCACTCAGTGTGCTTGTCCGTTTGGGATCGGGACGAAATGCTATTTATCATGAGCTGACAAGTGAAGGAAGGATGCGAGAAAACGATCTGGGACTTCCCATGCAGGACTTGCTGGAGCTGCGAACCGGGAGAGACGTGACTGGAAGCCGTAAGGATTAATGGCCCCTCTGCTGCTGTACAAGGCGCGAATGAATGAAATTCTGTTCCCCTTACAAAGGAATGCCATTAATTCAAGGGGAGATAGTCCAGATTTTTCTCCAGTGCGATGAAAGCAGAATTTGGCCCTTGATCTTGCACAGAAAACGCCTGTCTAGCAAGTCTTGAGGCACTTCTTTCCATTTCTCTTTTGATTTGATTGCATTTTCTTCTGTAGAAACATTTTTTTTTCCAGTAAATGCAGAGAGAAAGGAATAGAGAGAGAGAGAGGCAGGCAGGCGAGCAGAGGCACCAGCCGTCAGGAGGGAAGGAAAAACGACTGAGCAGAGGGGAGCTGGGCCTGGAACACGGGGAGCTGCTTCCCCCTGGGCAGTGGGGGACGATGCTGGGGTGCAAGGGGGGAAAAGCCCGGGGGTGGGAGGTCTCCGGCATCATTTTCGCCTCTTTGACTGGAATTCATAAGTAAATAAGGAGCTGACTGAAACTGCTCCTGCTTGCCAGCAGCCCCTCTTCAGCACTCAGTGGAATTTGGGGCAGGAGGGGTCCGTGTTTGCTCACATTCCTCTTCCTGTGCTGTTTTTGGGATGCTGGTGCAAAGCAGGGGATGGCGGTGGGGTGTGTGGCTGGGAGGGGTGACGGGGTCCCTTGGCTTCTGGTGGCTTCATACCCCAGCAGCGGGTCCGGGAGAGGGAGGCGATGCCGTGTGGGTGACTGGGAATAGAGCGCAGGGGCAGGTTTTGTAGCACTGAGGACCAGGCGGGTGAGCTGGCAGGGCTGGGGCTGGCATTGGAAGCCGGGCAGGGATGGGAGCCCTGGCAGACGAGGCTGTACCATCTCCAGGCAAGGCACTAGGTCCCTGTGGAGCACGAGGAAGCACTGCCCTCACCAAAATCCTGTGGGCACACTAATGCAATGGGTCCTCTGCCCCACAAGTGCCCTGTTCCAAGCCAATGAGCATCCAGGAGGGACAACGTGGCATACAGCCACCCACCAGCCCCTCTCCTCTGGGCAGTGGTCCCACCATGTTTCCAGCTGTGGGGTGCTCTGGGACCCCGCCACAACACACTTCACGAGCTGTTTGTGCTCAGGCTCTCTAACCTGCAGCTTTGCGACCCATCACAGCAGGGAGCTTCACCGAACTCCCCAGATGAAGACAGCGATGATGCCTTTTCCGAGGCAGCAGCTGAGGCAGAGCCGCTTTGCTGTGTGTCACCCAGAACAGTGGCAGGCTGAGCTCGCCGCCCAGCTCCACCGTCATCCTCGCATTACATTTGCCACCCACATCCCGCTTGGAGCTTGTCCTCGCTGGCAGGACGCAGTGGTACGACAATCCACAAGCAGAAGCAGCAGATGTTTGTTCAAAAAAAACCCAGAGGCAATAATCCAGAGTATTGCTGATATAAACACAATACCAGCACTGAATACAACTGAAGGAAGACAAAAACATCCCAAAGACATAAAACATCAGGCCTCTTGGAGAACCTCCAGGCTACATGCACCGAACTCTGTCAGCCTCGGAGAAATGAGTGCTTAACCCCTTTTCGATCTCTTTGGCAGTCCAGCCCTCCAAGATTTACAGCAAACTGTATTTGAATGAGGGATCTTTTTTGCCATGTCCTGCTCCTTTAGTTGTGGGTGAGAAAACTAACAGCCACCCTGCAGACACCCCTCTGACCGTTCCATTCCCCTCCCCATGGGCTGTGTGGCATCTTCCTTGCCGTCAGCCCCCACTGTCCCCACAGCCCTGCTGACACCTTGGGGCCCTGCCGCGGCACTGGGGATGCCCGTCTGCCAAACACCCAGCTCTCTGGTACCCACCGGTCCCCAGGAGCCATGCTGGCAGCCGGAACATCCCTGGGATGCTCTTTTTGGAGGTGTGTGCCCATCACCTGTGACACCCCGCCGGGGGCAGTAGTCGGTGCAAGCCGGTGAGGGCAGGGCAGGTAACATGACTACGCAGTGTTGGAAATTCCTGTCTGCCGGCACCGCTCATTCCTGAGCCCTAATTACGGCAGTGCTGCAGGGACCAGCCCGGCACGGCTGGATCCTGGGGTCAGACCGGTCTCCGAGGGCCAGCCGCGCTCCAGAGACAGCGCTGATGTATTTTGACAGGGTTTAAGGACACCTGCTACTTTTGGAGATTTTTCTCTTTTGCTAGTGAGTTTTCGAACGAGCGTGTGTGTGTTGACAGGGGCAGATATCACTGGAGGGTGTTGAGGAGGGAGCAGGAGGGAAATCTCTGGAGAACGTGTCAGGAGGGATTTTTCTTGGCTGCTCACCCTACAGTGAGCAATGGGCACCGAGGAACCAGCATCCCTTGGACCTGGCTCGCGTGTGCCAGCTTTGCTTATGAGGCCTTACCATATTCTTTGTAATGGCACTTTAAAGTCGATTAGTAGCTTTAATTTATGGAGACCACACACATGCCCAACCCTTGTATTTATGCTGGTTGGCTTCCATCTTGGAAACTTTCTTGACTTTCTGTCCATTCCTGGGACGTTTCCAGGACTCCACCTTCCCCTGCCCAGCCCTGTGGCCACGGGGGAGCGGAGAGGGTTCACGGCCAAAGCATCAGGAGGGAAACTGAGCTACCAACCTTTCCCATCCATTGGAAACCTCTCAAGCTGAGCAGACCATGTGGTCCCAGTGAAGGAGGGGGACTCGTTAACTCATGAAACAGAGACTCAAAGCGTGTTCTGCTCCGTGGGTGCAGTAAGGTGAAGGATGATCTTTCGTGCCAGTGTCAAGCCTCGTGGGCTGTGGCTGAGACACAGCATGCCAATAGACCCGGTGGTCTTGATGGATTTGCTCCAAGCAGGAACTGGAAAGCAACACTATATATTCATTTCACCAGCTCCATTAATCACGCCCTGTCCTTTCCTCACCCTCTGTCCTGGTTTCTGCCGGCTCCCCACCTAAGGGACTGCCAGCCCAGGGTCCCTGCTGCACAATGGGCAGGGAGAGCAGGTCTGAGCTTCACCTGCCTGTGCAGGAGCTGGGATGGGAGATCAGCTGCCTGCTTTAGCATGGCAAGTCCTTGGTGGGAGTGACTGGGAGCCCAGTGAGGGCCAGAAGGTGTTTTTCATCCTAGGACCCACCACCTCATCCCATGCGGCATCAGAGTGCAGAGCTCCCTCTGTACAGTGCCTGCTGGAGTGATGCTGAGCCATGCTGGCTAGATCTCCCTGTGAGTTTCCAGGCACATTATATGTATTTAAATGTATGTCTGCTGTTTCGCAGCCAGTGGGAAATGAAGGCTGTTCTCAGCCTTGTTCCCTTTCTGCGCATTACGCGCACTAGCCCTTGCTGGCATTCACTGGACCCATTCTTGGCGTGTATCAGAGGAGAAGCCTGGAATTCAATAGTCAGTGAAGGTGTTTGATGTCTTGGACTGCTCCCCCGCCTCTCCAAGAGCTTTTTGCTGGGTCGGAGTGGTGGGATCATGTGAGGAGTGCTGGAACGAGCATCACTGCACACCTCCCCTGGCGTCCGTCTGACTGCTTTCGCGTGCAAAAATCAAAACAGAAATGCACCTGACCTCTGCACTTGGGACGGGCCGTGTCACCACCTCAAAGAAGTTGACATTATCTCTGTTTTACCTCCTTCCTCTCTTTGCTCCAAAGCCTGGACACTTACGCCAAGTCCAGTTCTCATCACGTCTGCTCTTTCAAAGAGTTGGGAGGTCCCAAGACCCTCCGTCCCGGCGTCAGGACTCCGACATCTGGCTCAGCCTTGTCTCTGAGTCGCTTGGGGAGCTTGGGAAAGTCATGTAACTATTCCTAGCCAGTGCAGCTGACTGCTGGGGCAGCCCGAGTCCCACCCCAGCGGGTCCCACTTGGCTGCCCTTCTCCGAGGCTTCACCTCTGATCACATGCTAAGTGTCCTGAGTTCTTCCGATGGAAAAGTCCTTGCAAATGCCCCATGGTCTGACATTCCATGATGGGAATACAGGTGTCCTAAGCCAGCGGTCCTCTGCCAGCCCACCTCCAGATGAGGAAGGTGCAGAGATGCTCTGTGTAGTCTTGCATCAGCCGTCAGGACTTCCACAGGCATATTCATGTTGTGCCGTTTTGTGGGATTTACCTGCTGCTCCTCTCTTACCAGTGGTCCCCTCCATCCCAATATTTGAGAGAGATTTCAACCATTTTATTGCGTTTGTTTCTCAGGACCAAAGCCTGCTCACAGTCTTCCTGGGGTCGGGCTGGAGGAGCACCGCCAGTCCCAGCTTTACGCCAGGGTTAAGTGGGCAGAGCCTGGCCCTGTGTGTGTTAATTGTTCGCAAACTCATTACTGCCCTTCCCGGCCTTTGTTGTTTCCTTGGAGGGGCTGGGAGCCGTGCGCCTCATGTGCACCGGGCCCCGAGCAGAAGAGCTCTGCAGGAATGGGAGCTGGCAGCTCCCGGCCAGGGGTTGTTGTGGGGGATTTTGTTCCAACGCCTCTGCTGGGGCTTTGTTTTTCCATCTCCATCCAATGAAATAAACACTTTCACATGTCTCAAAGTCCTGCGGATGGAGCTTGGGAGCTTTGCTTTTCATTTCCATCTCCTTGCGGTGCGGCTGCCCCCACTGGCCTCCCCACCAGCTCCAAGCCCCTTAGCAGAGCGGGACCTCACCACTCTCCTTCCAGGGACTCTGATGGCACTTTTCCACAGGGTCACAACTTCCCTGGAGGGACAAAACCTGGTGGCTGTGGGACCACATGCAGGACAACCCCTGCTGTGTGTGGCTGGGAGCAGAGGTGAGCCCGATGCCTGGCTGGAGCAATGTGGAGGGACAAGGATGCCAAGCATGGCAGGAGGAGGGGACCCTTGCAGGAACACCCCTGGGACCCCTCAATCCTCTCACAAGCTGTGAGACCCCAACCATCCATGCTGGCTCCTTGGCCGAACTCGAGGTTTCATGCCCCTGGGATTCATTCAGACCTTTCCCCAAGAACCCCCCTCCCTTTTCCTGCGAGCCCAGGGGCCGTATGGGGAAGGAGGAGAGGGGGACAAGGGGTTGGTAGCATATTTAGGACCGTTGTTTCTGCTCACAGACGTGGCAGTCCCTGTACTGCAGCTCCAGCACTGGCAAGCACAGCCCAGCCTGCTTTTATGTTTCCTGCCTCCTCTCCCAGGCAGCCCCGGGACAGCCCTGCACCTCTCCGGCCGAGACCCCTGCCCAGCTGGCTGCACTGGGAGGATCTGACCCCCGGGGAAACTGCCAGCCCCTCTGAGCATCACGGGATGTGGGCAGTGTAGGGTGAGAGCAGAGAGGAGGGCACACCAGACCTGGGAAGATGGATATCTGGTGTGCTCTCCTGGTGTTCCCTCTCCTGGGGTGGGCCAGGGGGTGCCCACCAGCCAGAGTGATGCCACCCTGCATTAGGCCCTTCCACCGGGAGAGCCCAGGAGTGGAGCTGGGGCTTGCACTGGCCTTCCTGGCCCCTCTGCTGTGACGATTTACATCAGCATAGACCAGATCCAGCCCTGATCCTGCTCCTCCTGCCTTCCCCACTTGTGCCTGGGGAAAGCGGGGGTCCCTGGGGAAGGCTGCAGACCCCAGCAGAGATGCAGAAGCTGTGGCCAAGGCTGCGTGACGCATTGCGCTCACAGGAGCAGCCCACTGATCCCCAGCGGGGTTAGCCATCCTCCGGAGCAAGCCAGGGGTTTGGCTCTCCTGGGACATCCAAATTAGTGTCACCATCTGAGCAGGTCACAAATCAGGCAGTTCTCTGTCCCCTCCACTGCTGTCACTACAGAGACCAAGGTGTAACCTGCACCAGGGCAGAGAGGGTCAAATTCTCCTAAATTCTCTGGTCTGTTGTGGACTGGCTTTTCCTGGATCTTTCACTGTATCCCACAAGATACAGCTGCACCTGTGTTTTGGGGTATTCCTACAAAATTAGGGGCTTCCCAGAAATGGGGCCTGGGTGTCATAGAGGACACCTGGAGGAGGGAGAGAGCAGCCCCCCCGCAAGGAGAAGGCTGGGCTGGGAAACCACGGAGCAGGTGACAAGGGAGTCAGACACGGGCTGGTGCTTTTTTAGGTGCTCAGCCTTGGATCCCCATTTCTTGGAAAGCCAGTTTTCTCAGCGTTCCCACTAGGCAGTCGGGAACCAGGCTGTGGTCCAGGTGGAAGCCTCACGCTCCTCTCCTTCCCTCCGCATCCCTGAATCTGGCAAGCGCTGCCGGCGAGGTACAAAGAACAGACATTTCGTGGCAGGGAGACACTCACGTCCCCACCGTGTTTGCAGCTCAGCTGCTTTTGCTCCCCCAGACAGGCGAGCCCAAAGCTTCCCTCCGCCTCTGCTGCATTCTGGTTCCGCTTCTCTGATGCCATAAATAAAAGGCAGGACATAAATAAGTAATAACAATAAAAAAACCCCACACAAACACGTAACAAATCAAAGTGACCCTGTCTGTGAATGAAGGGAAAGAAAAGGCGGGTTCCTCCTTGGAAGTCTCGAGAGCTTCCCAAAATAGGCTGCAGCCCCAGCCAAGGCGAGCACAGCCAGGGTTTGCTCGGTCAGTGCCAGCACAGGAGGGGAGCAGCCGTTTCCCAGCCGCTCCTGCCCTGCTCAGTGCCCATGG
>NW_010274310.1:44141-44389 GCF_000690775.1 Eurypyga helias | reverse complement strand
CACAGGCCACAAACACCTTGCCCCAGCACGTGTGCCGAAGGTGGGCATGGCTGGTGCCATAGTTGGGATGGTAAGAAGGGTCCCGTGAGTGTGCATGCCCCGAATTTCAGCACCCAGCTGCCTTCCAACCCTTGTGATGGCTGGTACACAGACCTAAAGGATTTCCCCCTTTTCCCAGTAGCCTCCATGCTGCGGTTGGTACATGGGATCAGATGCTTTCCACCGCTGGACACCCCTGAGAGCAGCAG
>NW_010274310.1:43667-43970 GCF_000690775.1 Eurypyga helias | reverse complement strand
ACCATGAGTGGAGCGATGGGGCCAGGGATGGAAATCTGGGCTGGGCTGCGTTGGCTTACCTGTCTCAGCCCTGCACCCAGCCTGGGGGATGCACAAAACCCCCAGCAGACCTTGACACCCCTCCCCTTGTTAGAGGCACCCCAGGCCTCCCATACTGGGTGCAGGAGAGGGAGAGATGGAGCTGGAGCCATGCTGAGCTGGTGGCACAGCTTCCCGCTCCTCCGGCCGGAGTCACATTCCTCCCTTAACCCAGCGTGCCGCAGTTCAGCGAGTGTGTGCACGAGCGCACACGTCCTCCAAGAG
>NW_010274310.1:43208-43494 GCF_000690775.1 Eurypyga helias | reverse complement strand
CTCCTCTCCTCTCCTCTCCCTTTTTCCTTTTCCCTTTTCCCCCAGGACAGAAAGGAAAAGCAGCCCCTGAGCCCAGGCTCCCCTTGCCGGCATTGTCCCTCTACCAGCTCTCCATGCAGCAGTGCCGATGCCTGGCCCCAGCCCAGCAGCAGGACATTCCCATGTCCCCTCCATCCTCCTCGGTCCACCCTCCTGTTTCCCGAGGCTGGGCTGTGCCTGCAAGGACACCTTGGGCAGAGCCACCTGCCTGGCTCAGCGAGGGGAACCAGCGGAGACTGCGGCGTTA
>NW_010274310.1:41971-43120 GCF_000690775.1 Eurypyga helias | reverse complement strand
TGCCAGGTATTTCCTTCTGCTCCCCAGTGCTAGAGCAGCCCCAGGTACCGGGAAGGGACCAGTGCTGCTTCCCCCATCCCTTTGCTGCTGGGGGGCTCTGGGGTGACCTCTGAATCATAAGTGAAGCCGCAGGGGTGGAAGCGAGGCCGTGTCTCCGGCGAGATACGGATCTGGTGCTGTCGGCTCAGATGGAAAGGGAGAGGAGAAAAAGCCCGCAGAAGTTGCAGGAGGGTTTATCTGAAGATTAGATTGATCAGAACCTTGCTGCAGTGTGGGAGTGGGGAAGGAAGCTGCCTCCGAGGGGACCAAGCTTCACCTGGAAGCATTTCCTGGGCCATCAGCCCCGTGTACCCCAGGGAGCAGGATGGGGTGAGTTTCACAGACACCAAAACCGTGGAAGCCCACGGGCCCTCCCGTACCACCTCCTCGGCAGGGCTGAACATCCCCCAGCAGTGGACGGAGAGGGATCACTGCTCAAAAGCGAAGGGGGGTGCTGGAATGGAGAGACACCAGCCCCCCCTGAGTTGAATTCAGGTCACAGTCTCGCTGCCCCTTGGTTTTCTTTCTTCCTTCGCGTGGCTTGTGGTTGAAACCCTAAACCGGCTCATCTGGCCGGCTGGGAGCCGGGCTGCAAAGCTGGATCTTGGCACAAGCATCCCATCGGCTCCGCATAACCCCCGTGCACATGGTGGAAAAGCACAGTAAAGCTTTTGCTTCCTACTTTGCACAAGCATCGCTGCCATTTCCAGAGAGGATGGGGAGGATAACGCAGCCGGCAGTTTTCAAGGGCAGGATGAAGGGGGCCTGGCACTGAGGGGGAATGGCAGCTACAGCGAGGGGCTGCACAAGCAGTGGGGTGGTGGGTTTCCACCCCGCTGAGAGTTGGGACCGGTGTGTTGCGCACAGCAAGCGCCGCTGACACGGAGCTCATCTGGGGCACGTCCAGCACTGGCAAAGGCAAGGCTGCGCAGGGTTCCCTCTGCAGAGCATGGCCGGTGTGGGCTGCAGCCTGAAAAGGCCCTCAGCTCTCCCAGTCCTCCCAGTTTTCCCAGACCCGTGTTTCCACGTGTTTAGGTGTGTGAATGCAGCGCTTCCCTGCAGCTGCACAGCAGATGAGCGGTGCGCTCGCTGTCTGGCAGTGCTCTGCGG
>NW_010274310.1:41212-41946 GCF_000690775.1 Eurypyga helias | reverse complement strand
GAAACCCAACGAAACGAGAAGCTCAGTCCCTCCCTTTACTAGACTCAGAGGCTGAAACATCATCACCTCAGTGCTTACATCCGGGGATGGAGCTGGTCCGTGCTTCACCAGCTCCCAGAAGATGATTGTGAAATGGAAATCAAAGGGAATAGAGCAAAACAAGAAGATGACCCCAAACTTAAAATCTGTTATTGTGCTTTTACCTTCTTCCTCCTCATGCTTGTTTCGGAGCATCAGTAGGAGGACTGGCCATGCCAGCTCTCCCACATCTGAGGTTTGGCTTAAACCAACAGCAATCCAGCTGCTTTCTGTGAAGAACTAAAGAATTTCAGCTGAAGCTTTTGAATTTAGGACAATCCCCAAATCCTTCCGGGTGGCTCTGCAGGCCAGGGAAACCCTACTTCTTCCTGGGAAAGTCTCGTTGGATGAGTCCAGCCCTGCCATCTCCTGGGTCTCTTGGAAAGGGGGAAGAAGTGGCCTTGGGGCCATCAAGAGGTCATCGAGTGCTTCTCTGTCCAGGACGCAGCTCCCAGCTTTGGCTCTCCCTGACCTCGTGCTTTACAACTTGACAATTCCCACTTCTTCCTCTTTCCCAGACTTACTCCTCCCTGGGTGCCCATCCTGTCCACTGCAGGATGCACCCATGTCCTCTGTGTTTTTATCAAGCTCCTCCCCACAAGGCAGATGCTGGTGCGACTGGTCCAACCTTGGGCCTGGGGTCCCGCTGCCTCCCC
>NW_010274310.1:40703-41107 GCF_000690775.1 Eurypyga helias | reverse complement strand
TGAGCCTGACTCCTCGCTGGGTGTGGATCCAGGCTGTGCCCCTGGCATTGGCTTGGACCCCTCTGCATGCGCCCAGGCTGCTGGGCAGTGGCCCTGGCTGGGGATGCTCTCGGTCCTTCCCAGGAGGAGTCCCGCTGCTCAGCAGAGCTTCAAACCCCACGGCAAGCGCGGTGGGCTCATTTCGAGTCCCTCTGGCTGGGCTGAGGGGGATATGGACAGACAGCTTGGCCCCTTGGGTCTTTGGGGCAGAGAGGGGCACCCACCATGCCTCGACCCCCAGACCCATGCTCCAGCAGCCATAGGGCTGTTGGGGTGTCCATGTTGCTCACCCACCTTTTTGACATGAAGACCCTTCCCCTACTTGCAGCTGAGGTGCAGGGCTGAGCAAAGCCCATCCTGTGGGA
>NW_010274310.1:23339-40664 GCF_000690775.1 Eurypyga helias | reverse complement strand
ATCAGAACCCTCTTCCCCCAGCCTCTGCTATCGAGTGCTGTGGAGATGCCTGGCAATTATGCAGCCTGCTGAAGTGGTGTAATTAGGGTATCGCGTCGCTCGGCAGCAGGAAAATAAGGATGCAAAGCAGAGGAGAAGGGGCTGGTGGTGCAGGAGTGGCACTGGTTCCCCATGGCTCTTGCCTTTGGGGATCTTGGTAACCCTCTATGGTGTTGTGAGGTTTTCCTTTTGTGGGAGCATGCATTTTACTCTCTATTTTTTTACCTGGCTGAAGGCACATGAGAGTTTTATCCCCCTGCGAGCTCTGCCCACTCCCGACCTGGGCTGGGACTGGGTGTCATGGTGCTGCTGCCCTCGCACAGGCAGAAGGAGATAACACTAATTATCCAGGATGGTCTCATTAAAGGGGGGGGTAGGGGAAAGAAAGGCAGTGGTTCTGGTGGCGAGCCCCCTCCATGCCCACCCGGTCCTGCCACATCCCTCAAGAAATAAGAAGCTTTTACCTTCCCTCCTACAGCCCCCAGCCCTCACCCAGCCCCTGCAGAGCCACTGCTGCCGGGCAGGGGGCATCCCAGGGGGGACACCGGGAGGACCAGGACCACTGAGTTATTTCGGAGGGGAAAAGGATGGTGTGTTTTTATTTTTTTTTAGACAGAAATCAGGTACCTGCCAGGAAAAAAAGAAAAAAACCCCAACCAAATCAAACATATTTTCCTTCGTGTCTTGGCTGTGGAAGTGGGGTTGTGACAGCCATGGAAAATGGGAGGGATTGGGTAATATGCTGGGATGTAAATAAATAAATGAACAAATGGGGAAGTGGAGGTGGGGGGAGATCCCAGAGCAAAACCCAACACCCCCCACCTACCACCCTCTTCCAGATCCAGCACCCTGCACCCCCGGAGCCCTTGTGACGCCGTAGGAAAGAGGCTGCTCTGGGAGGCACGCTGTCCCGCTGCGTGCTGGCATGAGGAACACGTTTCAAACCACGGCAAGAGATTCTGGGAGCAATAAAAACCAGCTTCATTTGGGTTTTTTCCCCCCCTCCATTCCCTGCTCTTTTTTTTCATGCACTGCATTTCCTACAATCTGATTTTCTCCTCTCCAGCAAATACAGGTTTCAGGTTCCCGAGCATGGGGCTGCGGTTTGAGAGGAGCAATGGAAACTCCCTTGCTGTGGGAAGGGGCCAAAGCCGCAGGGGTGCTGGAGGGGAAGGAAAACGGGGCTATTCTCACTGGGGTGTGGAGGCTCACAGGGGCAAGGAGCTAAAACCCTGTGCTCTGCTCCGCACTGGGCACGTTTCATTCAGTCTGTCCTGGCTGAGGCTGAGGGTGATGATGTGTCTGGAGCTGGTGCCATCTCCCATGAAAAAAGAGGAGACCTTGGAGGGTCCCATCACCCCAAAGCCACCCTGGGCTCCATGGGTGACCCATGTGAGGGTCAGAGCTGGGTTTGCAGATGACCCCTACCCACCGCCACCCCCATCCCCTGCCCATGCACAACCCACAGGGCACTCCCCTGCCTGGCTGATGGCCAGCATGTTCGCCTTTCCCAGGCAGCGAAAGTGCTCTCCCCCATTCCTGGGCAAGATATTTATTTATAGGGACTTTAAATATTTATCTAAAGCACAAGGTTGCAGTGCAGACACTAGCATGCATCGGCCACGTCCCCCCGCACAGCCCTTGCTGGCTCTGCATCTCTGTGTCACCCCTCCTCGTCCCTGAGCCACCTCCTGCTCTTTATTTATTTCCTTGAGGATCTTCCCTGCAGTAAATCACTGCTGGTAGGGTTGGTCTGGGCGTGATGGGATTCAGCTGCCTGCTGGCATTCTGGCTGCGATCTACGGGAGCACCTCTTCTTCTTACAGGGGCTGGATTTATCCTCCAAACAAGAAAAAGCCATGGGATCTCTGGAGGTTATTTCCCTGGATCAGGGAGCTTTGAGGCAATTTGGACAAAACCTGGAAAGCTATCCTCTTTCCTCTGCCTCTCACTGCCCAGTTATTTAATCCGCTGCCTGCCATGAAAGTACAATCACACTGGTTGGGACAGCCCCCTCCTTGCCCACTTATCATCTCAGGGCTCCTTCATGCTCCTCATCCATGCTCCTCATCCTGGCTCGAGAAAGCCATTTCCACCCAGGGCTTGCTTTCCAATTAGCAAAGTATTATTTCCAGCCCTTTGCCGTGCCAAAACAACCAGGACTTTTCCCATCACCGCTCTCTCAGTGGCAGCTGCCAGGGCTGTGTTTCCAGACGGCTTCAGCAAGGGATGAGTTTGTAACCTGGGGTCCAGCTGCTGGGTCTGTGGCTGGGAATGGCATCCCTGGTCCCTCCTGTGAGAGTGCTGGGAGGTTGATGCCTTCTGCCACCCCTGCAGTCCCAGCACCCCTCTAGCTCACCCTCCATCCCCCTCAGCACCATCACCCTCTGTCAGGATGTCCCCCCGAGCCCTGGGTGTGCACCCCATGTGGGAGCCGGTGGAGGGGGGCTCCTTCCCAGCTCCAGCCTCAGCTTATCGGCACTTCCAGTTTTTGTGTTTTCTCTGGTTTTAATGCCCTCCTCTTTGAACGCTTCTGTTCACAACTGCAAAGGCAATGAGCAGGGGTGCACAGGCAGGAGGGCACAGGGGTGTGCTGGGCCAGATGTAGCCCCAGAGGGGAACATGCCCGCACGACTGGGCTCAGCAAGGAGTGGAGACAAAGATGCTCCATGCAAACAGCCTCCCCCAGTGCCTACCACAGCTCTCCAAGGGCGGGTATTAGCTCAGATCTGCCCTGCAAGAGCAGTTTGCCAAAACCCTGTAGAGGAGACCCTGAAAAACTCCTTTTTTTTGGAAGTTTCCAGGTTCCTGGAGTGCAGGACACATCAGGGAGCATCTCCTGTGTGGCCCAGTGCTGCTGGTGGGCATCAGCTGGAAGATGTAGGGACAGGACCAGGTCCAGAGCTAGTTGTGGGCTCATTAAGAATTCATTCCCAAATGAGTTTCTGAATGTGTTCCCATTTCCACCACTCACGCAGGCTCCTCCAGCAGGTAGGTTGCCTGAGAGCAGCTCAGCCCAGCGAGGACCAGATTCTGCCTGCTCACCACAGCCCATGCCCTCATCAGATAAAACATCCAACCAGAAAGAAAAAATGAGTTTCTGGATTAGATTTTGGCACGAATAAACACTCGTGCTAGAATTTGCCAGTCTTTCAGGAACTGCAAGTATTTTCCCAGTGTCGAATGTTCATGAAGATAATGTATAAATAATGACCTTGATCATGTCAGATATTACAATGAGCAGAGCTCTGGGCTTTGGTTCATAACCGTATCTGCAAATCAGTGCCTTAACTTTTTGCTCTGCTTGGTGGATTCCCCATGCTCCATCGCTTTAAGGCCAAATGCCTGTGTTTTTGGACGTGGCTGCAGCAACCCACCAGCACCTTCCTTGCAATGGGACCAAGTGGTATGTCCCCATGATGTGGGGCCAGGTGGTTTTGGGAGTGGTGTTGGGGGGGTGACCTCCTGGGGGACATTTGGCCATGTACCATGGGGCAGGCAGCCCTGTCCAGGGCACCTCCTGCAGCTCTCACGGATGGAAAGCTCAGGCTGATTTGCAGCAGAGGAGTCACAGCAAAGGATGTGGGAACATCCAGGAGGGAGCCAGGTGTGAGGGGGTCCCACTGCAGTCGGTCCAGGAGAGTTTCCGTGTGGGGCCAAGCAGATCAGGAAGGATGTAGCAGCCAGTGATTGCATCTTTGGAGAGAGCAATGTTGTCCTTGGCACTGGAGGATGTGGGGGCTCCTCCTGTCCCCCCACACCTCCATGCTTCTTGGAGGATGGCCCTGAGACAGGAGGGTGGAAAGTACCCGAGGGAGCTCCCGGTTCCCCTTGGAGCACGTCTGGGCATCAGCCTCTGCCCCTGACTTGTCACCCAGGGGAGCACCTGGCACTTGCAGAAACAGCTCCTCTTTCCTCACCACAGCCCCAGGAGCTGCTCCCCAGACACATGGGTGACTGGGGAGGAAATGTCTGCCAGAAGCACAGGAAAGCACCAGATCCAGCAACCCTGCTGCTTCTCTGGCTAGAGAAATGACATCCCCAGGCTGTGGGTGAGGAGAGCACCGCTGGGAAGCAGCAAGGCAAAACCACACTGCAGCTAAGCTAAGTTTTTTTCTCCAGATTGCTCTATTTATTCACAGTCTTTATTTGCTAAAATCAGTAGAAAATCAGAGGCAACATACACTGCCTTCCAAATGCAAAGGGAGGGGGAGGAAGATCGCCGGGGAGAAGGCAGGTCCAGTGAAGAGTGCGATGCAGAGGGGCCGTCTGAGAGGCATGAACAGGGTATCTGCACTCGGTTTGAGACCCCATCTCTCAGCAGCCTCCATTTGCTGCTCCTGTGCAGGACTTTCCCATTAAGGGCCACTGTCTGAATATGCACATCCAAAAAAAAAAAAAAAAAAAGAGATGGAAAATAAAGACCTTTTGTTTTCAAGGCTTGAAGCAGCTGGACAACAGCTCCTGGGATGACGGCGGCAGAGATGAAACTAAAAGCCGGCACCAGTTTCACATCAGCCTGGAGCAGCGTTCTGGAATCGGTGTCCTTGCCTCATCTCCCACTGGCCCTTTTTCCTCCTGCCTTCAGCTTGTCAGAAGCTGGCTGTGTGTTGCCCACGTGGGATGCTTATGGGGTACAGGAAGGAGTTAATAGCTGTTGGGAAACGAGGGTGATATTAGGTCTGTGCTGATTTTAGCCAGAGACTGCAGAGTGGCAGAGAACCACCAAAAGAAATTAATAGGGGGGAAAAAAGAGCATTTTTACAAATTTCCAGCAGTTTTTATTGTAGGTGGAACTGGTAACCCCACCTGTAACGCAAGCAGCCTGCCACTTCCAGTTGCAAGGCTCTGATTTCAATTTCCTTTAACGTTGTGAGACTATAACCACTGGGCCTGACGCTCTCTGGGCTGGCTGCACGTCACCCAGTTACACCATTTGCAAGGACAGGGTGAAGGAAAAGAGCAAAATGTTTTCTGCACGAGAGCACCAGCACCCTTCGGCTCGGGCAGGGAGATGCGCTTCCCCCAAAGATGCATCTGCTGGCCACGAGATGAAACGCTACCCAGGTTACAACCTCTGGAAAACTGAAGTCTGGCACATATGGCAGAAAAAAGGGAGAGGCGGGGTTTAAATTTGCATCCTTCATAGCCCGATGTGAAAGGAAACGGTGCAGCCTTGCTCTGAGGCGCTGAAGGTGTTAACACCAGCCCCTGTACAGAAAGCAGAGCTTCCACTGCGATGTGGCAACACAGACGCTAGAATCCACACTGAACTTCACCCTTCCAGTCCAAAGAGGAGATCTGCTTTCCTTCTCCTCGCTCTCCCCCTGTGGGGAATTACAGCCAGGAATGAACCCAGCCAACATCACGGGGAGCAGCCGGGACCCAGCGCCGTGTACCCGAGCTGCCCCAAGGGCAGCAAAGTCTCCTCTCCTGCCAGAAGCTTTTAAGAAAGTGTTTGCAATAATCAGTCACTCGTCTCTTTAATTACTTGCCAGAAGAGTTTTATCACGTGGCCTCGCGCGGATTTGTGTTTCAGACGTGTCCAGGTATCGTTTAAAGCCCCTCTCCTGTGCCTGGCCGCCTCGTTGTCGGTGTGGAGATGTAAGGGTTCGGCCACGGTCCAGGGCTCCCCGCTCACTGCTCTGCGTGCAGGGAGAAGGGGGAGGTTTTTCTCCATGTGCTTGGGGCCAGTATGGAAACCCCACAGCTTTTCTTCCAGCGGGTGAGAATCCTGCCAGGCAGCAGATGTGGCAGATGCTAGCCAGGGAGCTGTGGCCACGCTGGAGATGGAGATGGCTCTCAGCATCAAAAAGCAGCAGCAGGTTCGGAGTTTGGGATGAAGGTGGCTGGGCCAAGAATGAAGGCCAAGGATAACCCACCAGCCAAGAGTGGCTGGGGCTGCCTCCTGTCTTCCCAGCAAGCCCCAGTACAGCTGCTGGTGGGGCCAGTGGCGTGGCCTCGCTGGCTGTGAGGAACTGGACCTTGCCGTGATGGGGTGTCAGGCTGCAGCGGGTTCACCCCAGCACTGCTCTCTCCTGATATCTCGGAGCGTGGGAAGAAGTTGATGGTCTCTGCATGGTGTGCACCACCCTGAGCCCGGGGCAGGAGGATGGGCAGCGCTGCACAGCCCCCCACCAGGCACTCTGTCTCTCTGCAGGTGCTCCCCAAGGGGGATGGGGCAGGGGGTGCATATGCAAGAAGTATGACACCACCAGATCCCAGGGAGAGGGTTCAGGAGGGTCGGGAGCAGTCAGCTGGGGCAGTAAGATGTCTCATTTCTCCTTGTTCCAGGGCTTGGCCAGCCACGCTGTGGAGAGAGGAGCACGTAGCACCCCCCTGCCCATTCACTGGGGGTCCTCAGGACTGGCATCTCGCTGTAGCAATGACATGCACTGTCTCATGTAGGTGTCCTGACTCCAGCAGCTGGGATCTATCCCGATCCAGCTCCACCCATCATCTAAGAAACTTGCTCACTCTCTTGCAGATAGAACAACAGCAAGGAAGGGAGTTTCCATTATTCGTGTGCCCGTCCAAGTCTGACCTGCGGACGAGACTGATTATTTGTGTCTGGTAGCCAAACCCCTCCTTGCTGCTGCTGCCTGGGGTCTGCTACCATCAGGCAAAACCTCCGTGGCTGGCCTTGTGGCCTGGACCAGCTGAGGAGCTTTGGGGTAGCCAGGATCTCAGCCATGATGCTAAAGAAAATTGCACCGTTAAAAACCTACGGAAGGAACAACTGGAGATGCTCAGACCGGATCTTGGCTGTGGCATCCACATCAGCCCCTTGCCCTGGCTGGGAGCACCAAGATCTCCTTAGCAACCACACTTCAATATTTAGCACCAAATGCATGTGCCCAAACGACCTTCCAGGTCCTTTCCAGAGTGTTGCTCCTGAGCCGACTCCAGGAGCACAGCAGCTCCCAAGTCATCGCTAGCTCAAAATTTCCTCTGCTTCTCCCAGATGAGGACTCATGGGTCTTGCCACAGCCCGGTCTGCTCGGCGCTGGTGAGCTCATGGACAGGGTGTGCGTCCAGGAGAAACACGGCGAGATGGCCCACAGGGAAGTTAGAGAAAGCCAAGTCTGGAGGGACCATGGATAGAGACCATCCAGTTGTAGCCACCCGCTGGAGAGGAAGGAGGTGTGTTTGGAGGTGCAGTCTGCAAAGGGGTGGGAAAAACTGTCAGGAAAGCCTTGATCCCATCACCACTGTGACTTGGGGAAGAGCAGGGGAGTTGGTAGCTGATGAGCAGCAGGAGCAGAGGTGAGACCCAGGGAAGGCCCATGGACAGATTGCACCGTGCCCACGAGGACAGCGAGTCTCGTTTGCAGGAGGGAGCTAATGGAAGCGGAGGGAAAGGGCCTGGAGACTGCTCGGTCAGGACGATGGGCGGTACCGCCTGTGCTTGCAAGGGCCGGCACAGCAGAGACTCAAGAGAAAGCCAGAAAAACAGAGGTGGAAGCTGCAGGAGCTCAGCACTTAGACTGAGGGGTAGAGTGGTGCAAGAGGGGAACATCGGGGGGTGATGCAAAGATTGTACATGACGACGGAAACCGCCTGGGAGTCTCGGTCAAGACTAGGCAGAGAGGAGACGGGGTGATGCGCTGAGGAAATGTGTGGCCATGAAGTTCTTGTCTAAGGATGTAGCTGAGAGAGGACGGGGTTTCTTTTGGTTGGTGAGTGAAATACAGCCCAGTGAAAGCAGGAGCACCAGCACCCCTCTGGGCCCATTAATGTTAACCCATTAAGTGGGTTAAAAAAGCTTGGGCACAGAGTTGGATCTTGCTGAAGCATTTCCGAACTTACCCAGACAAGGAGTATTGGGTTAACCAAAACCTGAGGAAATGGAAACATGGGTTCATTTATTCTGGTCACCAAAGCTCGTAGGGGAAAGAACCCTGGGGGTTTTCACCTGAGCTTTTGGGACCCCAGCACCAACTCAAGGCAGTGTTTCCTGCTAACTTCCTAAGGTCCCAGACCCAGAGAGGTTACAGTCATTGTGATCCCTCCTTCACCCATTCTAGCTATTGCTGTTTTGACTTTTGGTCACTCCAACTTCTCACTGCAGTAAGTGGCTGCTTATTCTAGTTGCCATGAAAAGCAGGTCTGACACCACTGTTTGAAAGCCCTGGCTTTCCTTCCTTCTCTCCACTCATCCCTGTAGTACCTAAGTACTTCCAGAGCAAACTGTGGTTTCTTTCTATAGACTCACCGAGAAAGCCCTCTCCTTCAAGATCCATGGGACTAAGCAGAAATCCTTGGCCCCAGTTTGGAGAGGTTAGCAAAGCCCACAACTTGTTTC
Source organism: Eurypyga helias (assembly GCF_000690775.1). Taxonomy (NCBI): domain Eukaryota; kingdom Metazoa; phylum Chordata; class Aves; order Eurypygiformes; family Eurypygidae; genus Eurypyga; species Eurypyga helias. The sequence goes on along the minus strand of NW_010274310.1, from coordinate 32,320 downwards.
ATTGTGCTACACCTCGATGACAAAAGCAATCCTCTGTGGTCTCCATCCTTTGGTGGGCTCGTCCCCATGTGCAGAGACACTGTACAGACATGCTGCCCTCCCCTCCCACTAGCTAATAGTCCCCCACACTAACAAAATTAAGTTTTGGGTTCAGGCGGCACAATTCTCTTGATCTCAGTGGCAGTGTGAAGCCCACACAGACCTCAGAGCTTGGCACCTGGGGAATCCTCCAGCTTTGCCCCAGAACTGCACCTGCCTTCAGCCTGGAACCTTCCCACTGTTCCCCCGAGCTTCCGCGCGTGAGCACGGGGTGCGCACCGAGAGGAAGCAACCCTACCCCGAGCAGGAGGTGGGGGATGTTTTATGAGAAGCAGTTACAGCCATTCTTGGAGGACTTTGGATCCGAGCCCCTCTGCCACATTCTTAGGAGAGATCATATCAAAAAACTATTTTTACTAAAAATGTAGTGGTAACAGGCTCCAGATGTCTGTTGTTATGTAATAGGGGTTGTTTTAATGGATCCGACTTCCAGATGTGCAGCTTGGACTCGGGGCGTCTGCTCGGTCCTCTGCGGAGGAGGAGGGAGCAGCCAGCTCTCCATGCCGTGCAAGGGGGGCAACTGCCTCCGTCGCACACAGGATCTTTCCTGACTCCTGTGTGTTTCCTGAGCATTGCTTTTCCTTGTCCTTCTTTCCAGTACAGCACCAGGCATCCTGGGCTGCTGTCTCAGGGCCTGCTTCTCGTTTTTGGAGGAGGTCAGCGAGGTTTGCTCAGCTCCATGTGAAAAAGAGGGGGGCTTATGGGCAAGGCTGGTGTAAGAAGCAATTCCTAGAGTCACCGTGGTCTCCCATGGGACTCACTGGGGCTTTCTGTAGGCACCACATCACCACCACATAGATAAGTATAATTTGTTTGAGGAGTCACAATAACCAGGGAAGGACTGGAAGCTAAAGGGAATTAAGAGACTGATCACACCTTGACTGCCCAGGACCCATTTCGTGCTTCCCAAACTATGAGAAAAACCTGGGCGGGATGGCTGCTAGGAGGAAGGAACCTGACAGCCATTTCCTTGGGCAGAAACATTTTGGACCTGGAAGTGGAGAGGCAAAATGCGGGCAACTGGGGAAAGAGGCTGCCACTGTCCCGTGGAGCCTGTGGGAACATCTTGCTAAACACTGGTGGGACCAGTGCTGCCACTGGTGTTTACCAGCCGTCTTTGCTTCATCTAGCCCGGCTCCACTTCCCTGCTGCAGGCTGGAAAGGAGGTTTTTAGGGGCATCTTGGGACACGGTGGTTTCTCCTTCCCTCGGTGCAGGTCTGGGTGCCGCAGGTTCAGTGTCCCCTTCCCCAGCACTGCTGCACCCTGCTAAACGCACTGCTTAGCAGGAAGCACTGGCTGCTCTCCCCTTTGGTAGGAAGATCTCCAAGCAGGGATGCAGGAGACGTCTGGATCATAGCTGCTAGGTGGACAGGGGGGTGAGCGGTGCATGCTAAGCCGAGGAGGATTTGAATTCAAAGTACGTGGCTCTGTGCCATTGCTATTAGCCTCTGCTAATAAAATGCTAAGACTTACTAAGTGCCCAGATCCAGGAGGGAGATTTAAGGGGGATGCACTCGGACTGAAAGCAGGAGGTGCTTGCTGGAGAGCACAGAAATGCAAGCAGCCAGGGCCCGGCTCTCCTGAGGAGCAAACGTAACCAGTGCACGATGACAGAGCTAGAGAGGCAATACCGACCCTACAACATCCCACTGGACATGGATGTTCTTCTCCTGAGCTGCTGCTCCAAGGGGAAGGAAAGTTAAAGGGGCCGTAACAGATTTGCGCCCTGTACCCCAACACCACTGACCTCCCAGGCTGAGATCCCCGAAGCAGCTCGGGCAGAAGTGTGGGGAGAGAAGCTTCCCTTGGGTTTGCTTTGTCTCAGCTTGAACCTCCCTAGTGTCAAAAAAATAAACAAATCCCAGTGGGACAAGATCCCTGTTCCGCTGGAGCCTGGGAAGTCCCATGGGGAAAAGAGCAGCTCTGGGGTCTCTGGTTCACATCCCACCTCGTGTTTGATTTTATCTGCACCGGGACTCTGTGGAGCTGGTTTTGCCCTGCATTGCAGCCACGTGCCTCTCTCAGCAGTTGGGTTTTCTTTCGTCTTCGCAGAGCTGTGCAAGGTGGGTGCCGGGGCTCGCTGCACACGCAGGCTGCCCCGGCCACGGAGCCGATCGGAAAGCCATCTGGTCGCGCCAGGATGAGGAGGTTTCCATGGTTTTGTGAAAGAAAGGGTCTTCTTTTTTCTTCTTTACTTTTTTTTTTTTCTTTGGATGATGAAGCCATACGTGCACGCAGATAACGGTGCCAGAAATGTGGGGTTTATCAAAGGTGTATTCCCCACCCTGCCACGGGACAAAGCCCCAGTGGAGGGGTGGGAGGGGAGGGAAGGGGAGAGCGGATGCAAAGGCGTACCCAGCCCAGGAGACAGCCGGTAAAAGGTGTGGAAACGAAGCTGGGCTGGGAAAACAAGTGAACGCTTCAGCCTGGGCCCTTCCCCCAGCGCGTCCATGTAAAATGTGGAGATTAGGTGGAAAATCCATACGGAGGGGGAGTGTATGCCTTTAGCAGAGCGGGTCTGCAGGCCGGCCAGCTTTGAATGGATGTCCTGGCACACAGAGTCCTCTCTTAGCTGCTTTTCCTGCTTCAGCCGGTGTCTCTGCTGTTAACCCTTCCTCCGTGGGAGGACAGCGGGTGGGAGAGAGGGGACTGTCCCTACACTGCTTAACCAGGGCTGCAGCGCCCCATCCCTCCAAAAGCTTCTGAAAGTCGCAAGGGGGGAAAACATTTCAAGATGAGGTGTGAGGGGTAAACACGGGACTGACAACAAACAGCCAAGGGGAGGAGGAAAGCACGCTCACTTGTTTTCTGGCTAGCTGCTGGGCTGGCAGGGATGAGACACGGAGGGGACTGAATTAACTTCCAGGCTTCGCCATTAGTCATTTTTACAGTGCAAATGGATTGCTCCAAATACCTTTAAGTGTCAACACCCTTGGGGGAAAGAAGCCTCACGTGGCATTCAGTGGGGGTGAGATGTGGAAAGATGAGCATGGAAGAGATATCCAGAGAAACAGGAGATCACCTCTGCAAGCTGTCTGTGCTGGCCACACCGGTGTATGGCAGGGAAGGGATGCAGCCCCCCATGGCTTTGCCTTGAGCCACTCCAGCCCCAGGTATGGCCTTCACACCCCCCTTGCACGGTAAGAGGGAGATGCACAAAGGGAAGAGAAGGGGCTGCTGTCAAACATGGGCTTAGACCAGGGTGGGGACAACTGGTGTCCTGGAGGAAGTTCTTCTGGGTCACACCAATCACCCAGCTCATCCAAGAGCCAACTCTTTCAGGATTTCCAGTACGTAGGGCCAGAGTTGCTCAAAGCGGCTTGGGAAAGGAGGAGGAAACATCACGTGGTGGGAGAGCAGAAAGCCAAACCAAGGGGCACTGGGTGTCCGGCTGAGGCAGGCGGGATCCCTGGCAAGGTCTCAGCATTGCATCAACAGGCGGGATGGGGTGGGTGGGAGAGCCCAGCTCTTGGCCAGATCTGAATGAATCTGTCCGATTTCCCAGCCGGGACCACGGGGAGTGCTTTCAGCTGGCCTTGGGAAGGGCTGGGGAGCAGGATATGGGTAGGCAGGAGGCACGGGGTAGGACCCACAGTCCTGCTGTGGCTCAGCTTCACAATCTCCCTGCAGCCTTTGGGCAGGATTACTTGCTGTGGTGCCAAGTTCCCAGCAAGGGTATCCCATGGCTGGGGAGACACTGATTGCTGTAGCTTAACTGCGGGCAGGCAGCGATGGCTGTGAGCTGGAGCCTCCAACACAGGACCTCATCCTGTCCCCAGGTCTGCTCCTGGCCACCAGACAGCTTGTGACCCCACACATCCCCTCTCTGGCCGCCTCCAAACTGAGGCTAGAGGAATGAAGGAGTGAAAAAGCCCTTATCTCCTGCTTTGACATAACCATGCTCAGTGCTTCCGTGACTGACATGTTTTATAATCCCCCAACCGCTCACATCCACGAATTGGGGGTCCCAGGAGGTGCAGTAGCACGGGACAGGAGGGCACAGCTCCACGAAGACTGCGCACCCCAGCGTGTTGAAAATACTACCGCTAATTACACAATGGGTTCCTTATGTTCCCTGGAAATGCAATATGCAGGAGAACTCCCAGCCAATTCATGTTTTAGGACAAATCAATGCGATATATTACTCGACTCAGCTCCTAAATTTGGTCATACTTTAGCTGGTGTTTTCAGACATTTTTGAGTTAGGTTGGCCAATGCCACAGAGAAAAGTGATGGGGCAATTATCCTAATTAGGAACAAATGCATTACTTCTGCAAGTTATTTGGTGCTTAGAACAAGCCCTCCCCGTTGCGTGACTACTTTGCAGAGAGTTAACCCCTGCCGAGAGCTCTGGGAGGTCATTTTTCTGGAAGATGAGAAGGAAATTCGGTGCCCATCAGATTGCTGCAGTTAAAAACTGTGCAATGCAGAAAGCTTCCACAGCACCCGGCGGCAGCCTCAGCGGCTTCGCTGGCGCTAGGCAGCTCTTCCCCTTCACGGGGGTCAAGGAGGGGCCATGTGTCCTGCAGAAGGGAGAGGGATGCAGGGAAGCCCAGCTGCCCTCGAGCCCGGAGCAGCACGGCAGTGATCAACCCTGGCAGCCTGTGTCGGGTAAGGCAGCATCTTCACCACACAGATGAGCAAAATTCCTTTTGCCCCATCCCTAAATCAGGGCCTGCAGGTGTTGGGGATGCCATGTGCATGTGGCCCTGCTTTTGGGACCTTGGAGAAGAGCAGGATGACCTCAGCCAAAGACCCTTCCCAGCCAACCCCAGCATTGCACCCCTTGGTACCCCAGCATCCAGGGAGCTTCCTGCAAGAGCGAGGGAGAAGAAACTCCTGGCCCTCTTCACCCTCACAGTTTGCCTTGTTTCCCCCTTTTTAGCATCAGCCCCAGGTGACTTTGGGGGCAGTAAGGACCATCCTGCCTCGGACAGGCAGGATTTACACCCGCTTATGGCAGCTCTCCCCCCAGCCCGGTCAGGGAGCCCACGGGCCAGCAGTTTAACAGACCTTCAGGCTCTCGTGTGGCATCAGTCAATGAGGTGACAGAACCTCATCCCTCCCCCAGCCCCAGTTTCAGAGCTCCTCAAGAGGCTATCCACCCTGACATCCCAGCATCATTCTGGGGCTCCAGCACCTCGGTGGGGGCTGGCAGGGCTGGCTGCTGTCCCCACAGCCAGGCATCCTGTGGCACGGTGGGCTCCTTGCTGTGCCTTTGTCAGGCAGCCCTGCCCAAAGCTAGACCCCCAATTTCTGCGTATCTACCCTCCCTCCACATGAGTCTGTGTCTCACACTGATCCCCCCATCACCTGCCTGAGCCCCTTGGGGAAACCAAGGGATGACAAGGGACACAGGGGACTTGCTGGGAGAGGCACAGCCTGGCAAAATCCCTGGCCCTATCCACAGCGGGCACAGGGGCACAGGCTGGAGGAACTGCTCGTCTCCAAATCCTTCTTGCTTTTGTATTCTGTCTTTCCTCCTTCTTTTCCTGCTCTCTCCAGAAGGGCCCAGATGCCTTTACTTTGGCTGGGCTCCCTTGGCCCGCAGCCCGCGGAGGCACCAGAAACGCCGTGTGTGAGTGCGTGAGCGTGTGTGTGCAATATTAATACACAGAGATGGAAGGCGACCAGCATATAAACATTCTTTACTGTTTGGGTCACAGCCCAGGGAGCTGTAAGAGCTTTTGTGTTGAGTTTTGAACACACAGACTAAATAGAGAGGGAACGAGAAGGGCAGAGAGGATGAGAAGCCGAGAGAGACAGGGTGGGAGGATGAGGGGGAAGGAGGAGTGGGGAGGACCCTCTCCAGACCATGGGGTCCAGCGGGAGCACACGGGGAAGGCGTTGGTGCAAGGCTGGGAGCTCCCGAGGATGCCCACAGCTGCTGCCTGCAGAGGGCTGGGCTGGAGGTGGGGGAAAGTCCAGCTTGGGGCTGGTCATCACACTTGTATTTTTTATGCATTAAAGCAAAAGATAAATAACAATAACGATAAAAGGCAACAGCAGCTGAAGGCTGAAATAACCGGGATTCCTGTGCAAATCTCGTTAGAGAGGCTTAAGTGTCTGTTTGGGATAGGGAGGAGGGGGCTATGCTGGAAGCGTTTCTGCAGCAGCCAGCGGGAAGGACGGTCTCTCCGGAGCTAACAAGACCCATCTGGGTCCCGACTGCAGCCGAGAGTGTTAAATCAGAAACTATTCCGTCAACAGCCACTTTGGCCAAATATGAAACATTTCCAGGGAATCAATGGCCGGTGCTGGTGACGCAGAAGCCAATAGTCTTGACTTCTTTTCCAGAGCCTCCAGAAACACACTCGTCATTTTGGACTTAAAGGGACAGACAGCGCTTTTTCCACTCATCGCGGCGGTGTTCAGCTGAGAAATCCACATCCCAGCAGCGAGAGCGATGGCTGGGCTCGTTTAATCCACTGGTTAATGCTTGCAAAGGGTCCCAGGGGCTTTTGGACCTGCCAAGCTGCTCCACATGACGAATCCGAACTGGATGCGCCCCCCCCCCAAATGTTTTCCGTGGAGATGAGCTCAGACGGAGGACTCCAGCTCTGCGCAGCTGAACTCAGACCACCGTTGCTCTTGTCCTCTGCTGGTGCCCGAGCCTTTGACCCTCACCTGTGCAAGAGCATGATGGAAACTGGATATTCAGGCTTTGCACATCAGGGTTCAGGAGAGCAGGGGGTCACCAAACCCCCTGGCAAGCACAGGGCCAACTGGTGTCCACTTTTTGCATTTGATAACATATTTAATCTCTTGGTCTGCAAGGGAGAGAGCTCAGCACCAGTGCTGGAGCCAGCCAGCAGATCCCAGCACATTTAGCTCTTCTAGGAATAAAACAGTGGAATGGTGTCACTTTCTCTGGGTCCCCAGCCCCCCAGGTCCGCTATCACTTTCCAAGGCATCAGGACATCACAAAGGCTTATCCCAGGCTGTGTCATGCTCATTCCTTCCCAGCGGGGAAACAGCATCGGTGATGTATGCCACGTCACAGCTAAGCAAGACAGATAAATCATTAGTGTGCAATAAGGATCCTTGGTGATAACACAGAAGGGGAAAAATCGGCAAAAGAAGAGTGTCAGATAAATGCAAACTGCTCGGACAATGGAAGGGTAAGGTCTGTGGGGCTGTATTTGCTACACATCAGCCTGTATTGCTATTTGGAGCAATACAAACTTCCCTCCTGCCCATCTCTGAGCTTCCCAGCACACAATACATCCATGTCCTTAGGCATCCTCTCCAGCTCAGAGACATCCTCCCCCATTCCCATCTCCGATGGGTCATGTCCTCCATCAGAGGAGATCCATTTGTGCCACTTTTTAATTGAGGCCATACTCACATCTGCAGTGTTACACAGTAAAAAGCTCTGAAATCCCATCCCCACCATGGCTAACCACAATTTTCCTCCACAAAGCCGAAAGTTGCGGACCAAGGCACACTGAGGCAAAGCTGTCCGACTGCTGGGACAACGGTGCTGTGACCTCACTTTGCTGGGGGTGTGCTCAGGTGGGTCTTGTGGCTCATGGCTCGTGGCTCCCAGCCCAGCAGGTGAAGGGCATCCTGCATCCACAGCATCACGAGCTGAAGGTGAATTCCCAGTTGTGTCTGGACTTTAAAAGCCTGGTTGGTGGTCTCCTCCGGTGAGCATGGCTTTTATCGGGGGCCAGAGAGCTGAAAAAAAAAGAGCCCAGCCTTTTCCCTGCTGTAGGCTGCCCGTATTCCCACCAGCTGCTCCGGCTGCAAAAATAAACCTGGGAGTTCTCCTGTTAAGCAAATTTTGGGAAAAAGCAAAGTAGAAAGAGAGGTGAACCCAGGGTGGGGTAGGGTCCACCAAGAAGCTGGGCAAAATTAGAAGCGGGAGAGGAGGTATCTGCGTCTCCCCTGAGAAAGGGCCTCTGCTGGGGCATGGCAAGTGTTTCCCATCGCTTTGGGGGTGATGATGCACCAACCTGCATCCGGAGGGCACGGGGTGACACATGCCCTTGACATGGCGAGGAACCAGCACGGCTCCAGGCAGCTCTGAGCAGGGCAAGGGCTTGGGATTCGGTCTTGCCTGGCGAGGGCAGAGCATTGGCAGGGTGAGTCCAGACGACAGCTGGAGAAGGAGCTTGTGGCCATGCCAGGAGGCACATGGAGGAGCCTGTCCGTGGGCCATGTCCTGGTCTGTCCCTCCATCCCTGCACCCCACTGTGCTTTTACCTATCACTCATGCTGACAGCTCCCCCTCCGCTGTGTTTCCAGAGGTACTTCCAGCATGGAAAGTTCTATTTAAAGGGCATTTTTCCTCTCTCTTTTTTTTCCTTTTGGATGAGAAGCCAAGGGGCTGTAAAATGCAGAGTTTCCCACCTAGCTGAACCAGAGGAAATGATGCTGACAAAAAATTTAATTTACCCCATTGCAGCAGTAACCGGCATCAGTTATTGGAGAGGGACAGAAAAGCTGGAGTGGACAAGGTGGACCTTGGCGTCGGGGCTCGGCTCTCCCACCCCTTCCTAAGCAGGGCACAGGACAGAGCTGGGAAGATCCAGGGGGTCCAGAGCAAAGCTGCCCCATGGCTCCTCTACGTCTGGCAGCTCCCAGGGCCAAGGGGGCTGTGAAACACCTCGTGTCTCCGGGAACAGGAGACCTTCCCCGTTCGAGCTGAGCGTGCCTTGAGCTGAGCGGAGCATGCTGGAGCTGTTGCATCTCGTCTGGCTTTGGGCCACCTTGCCCCTATATCACTTGCCCCACCTTGCCTCCTCCTCCTGGGGATGTGATCATGGAAGCAGTGCCCGTGCAGGGCACCGCATCCCGCAGAGCCAGTGCAGGCAGGTGAGGGATCATCCATCCCGGTGGGCTCGCAGCAGGCTGGCTAACGAAGCAGCCCCCACGC
>NW_010274310.1:16696-23299 GCF_000690775.1 Eurypyga helias | reverse complement strand
ATCAGCTCCTGGGAAACCTCTGGAAAAGCAGGCAGGGGGGCAGGTCTGTCAAAGGCGCCGAGGGGGGTTGGGGGGAAAGAATCGTTATTTTTTTTCTTTTCCTTCTCTCCCCACTGGCTGGGAGCAAAGAGCTCACATCGCAGTTCACCACTCTCAGGGGCAACACTGGGAAGTCACCGGGGTCCCTTGGCCAGGGGTTGCCCAGGACTCAGCAGCCTGTCTGGGTACAGCACTCCCCTGCGCCACACATCGGGGAGATTTCCTTGGGGGATTCTTGATTAATGCTAATTCCTCTGCTCTGCAGCGTTTTTCCAGCCTTGCCAGCGTGCTTGGTGTTAACACATACTGTGGGACCCTGTTGTAATGAGCAGGCAGTTTTACCTTTCCTGCCATCCCCTGCCATTCAGGAGTGCTTGGACCCCAAAGTCACCCAGCCACTGGTGGGACACGAGTGGGGACCAGAGAGGGAAACAAAGAGTCCTGTGTCCACCTGCTGCTGCAGGGATCTGAGCACCAGGAGGGCAAGAAACACCCCCATGTCCCTGCAGGCACTGAGAAAGTGATGTGCCTGGATGCAAAAGAGGTTAGGGGCAAATCCCTGCTCCCAAGAGAAGGAGGGCTGGGAGACTGAGAGATGTCAGGGATTTTGGCTCTCCTGAAAGCATGATGGCTGAAGGCAATGCCATGTCTCCTGAGGGCAAGAGGCCTGGGGGAGCTTTGTGGGGTGATGGCCTGCACCCCATGCTGCTCCTGACCCTGAACCCAGGGTGCTAGATGGGGCTGCCCAAACCCAGGGGGATGTTCCCAAGCCTGGAGAGCTCTGCTGCTAAGTGCTGAGCTGGGGAGTTAGCCAGCTCCCATTGGGGTCTTGAATTTCTCCCTCCCCTCCAAGCAGAGCAGCGACAGTGAGACAGTGATACCCCTCAGCAGTGGGCCAGGTTCTTCCCTAGCTCAACCCGGCTGTGTGGCTTCTGGAGCCCTTTCCAGACTCCAGACCACTGCCAGCACCAGGGCTGCAGTGAAAATGAGCCCTGAGCCTGTCCCATGTGGCAGAAGGGGCTAGCTGAGCAGTGCCCATGCAAACCCTCAGGACAAGAGGCCAAATCCTGCTCCAGTTGATTCGGTTACACTGGCGCTTCCAAGGAGCACGTGTCCTGGCCCTCATCCGGCTGCACTAGCCGGCGAGTAGGTGAGGGACATCCCTTTCTCCCTGAGCCCTCGCTGCTCTGCAGCATTTGCAGGCAACAGGGTCTGACCAAATGCTGGCGGTCAGGACCTCCTGGAATCACTCGTTCCCAATTAACAAGTCAGCTGCACACCAAGACCTGCCAGGTTTTGCAAGAAAGCAGCCAGGGACACAAGCGGGTTGGCTGTGCGAGCACCGCACACCTCCGCCGTGGGCCCTTGCCTCCAGCCGCAGCCAGGGAGATGTTTCTGGACTACGGCCAGGCTCCCTAGGGGTGCTTCAAAGAGCAGCTGAAGATCCTGGACTTGTTTGCACCCTCCAAGCCAAGCACGCAAGGGTCTCCCTCCTGTGAGCGAGCAGATGGACATTTCCCCCTGCTTTGCATTCACTCTCTGGCCTGGGTGGGTTTTGGGACGGCATTGTCTGTCCTCAGGCGTGGGGCTGAGCAGCGTTCAGGCTGGGATGGGTGCTTGGGTGTCCTGTGGTGATGCTGGTCCAGCATCTGGGACCTCCTCCCCCCTGACAGGAGCCTCAGCCTCTGAGACTGCTCAAACCCAGTGGTTCTTCAAGGCACCCTTGGTTTTAGGGAAAACACTGACACTTGCTGCTTGATCACCCTTGTGCTGTCCTGTCACCCCAGCAGCTCTCCCTTTTATTCAGAACAAAGCAAAAGTATGGTCATCTTCAGGTGTTTTAGTTAATGGTACCACCTAGTTTGCCATCCTCTTGTGTTTGAGGAGATCTGCCCTGGCCCTGCACCATCCTCCTGGATGATGTGTTAGGCGCACCTGCAACGGCAGTGGTAGCCACACCAAGAGTTCTGGGGCAGTCAGCATCCTTCCTGCAGGCTGCAAACTGCCTTGGGGCATCATTTTGCATATTACACCTCACCGGAGGAGACGCTGAATTCAGACTCTCCCTGGTGCGACCTTGACACGCTGCAGCTCTCCCCCAGCAGTGTCTCTAAACACCATGCTCTTCCAAACTGTCCAACGTTCTAAGGAGCCAACCTCCCCCTCGGATTCGGAAGCCACACCGGTCAGCCCAGCCGGCTTCGCACGCTGCAACGCTGGGAGAAAACGGAGATAAAAACATCCTGTAAGGGCATGAGCAGGATGGTGATTAATCCTTGGAAAAGGCTAACTGACATGACCATCAATAACTACAGTAACTTGTTATGGCTGCCTCATTCCAGGAGGATTACATGCCTGAACACTCCTTAAAACATCTAATGAATGTCATTTTGGTTTTACTCTCAGTGCTCATGCAAGTGAAGCACTCAACAGCGCCGGCCAGAACCATGGGGAGAGCCGGCAGGGCTGCTCCCAACTTCCCACACACCGATCCCCCGCACACCTCCCCACCAACCCAGAATATCCTCACTGGGTTCTCCCGACACCCTGCGGCCAGGTCTGCCCCGCCACGACCTCAGGGATGGCCGTGCCCTGGTTCTCGCTGGTTTCAGGTGGTTTTGGGTGACGTCTCGCTGGAGGACACCTACCCCCTGGTGTGGACACCGTGGCCCACGCCTTGGTCTTCACAGTGACCTGAAAGCCCTGGTTGAGTCAAGCAGAGCATGGGTCAGGTTGTCCGGTCTGGTCCCCGTTTTGGGGGTTTCTTTAGCAGTCCTCACGGAGGAAGACGACAAAGGCCTGAGTGCTGACACAAGATGTGTTTGCCTGCTCCACCTTCTGTCTTCTCCTCCTTGACCTACGGAGAGAACAAACCATTGTAGGCCATCAGCCACTAGCCCTGCAGATCCATGCTAGGTAAAATTCCTCTTAATTTTGCTGAGACATGTTATTTAGAAAGGAAGAATAGTGGAAGCAAAGCTGCAAAAGGCATTTTTTGCACTGAAGGACCGTGTCATTTTGCCTTTCCTGCACAGAGAAGCCATGATGCACTGCATCCTTCAGTGTATCTGTGGCAGGCACGGGGTTGGGAATCACTGCTGAGATGCTCAGCCGACTTACATGTACAGCATTTCAGGAGTGGGAGAGAGAGAGTTTTGGCAAGGATTACGTACAGCTCCAGATCCCAAGGGTTACTGCTCTGCCTCATTCATACTGTGAAACCCTGGGGCCAGTGTCTCTGCTGTGTCAGATCCCCCAAACCCCCACCATGAATCCATCGGCATCAGGGAGCACCCTGGTTGACCGTAGGTGACGATGCAGCCTCTCACTTCATGGAGTGGTGATTTTCAGCCCCTGCAAGCCGCTGACAGTAGCTGCTCTTGAACGTGTCCGTGTCTAGCGTTTCCCTCTCTCAGACGTGGCTCCAGGGAAGGTGATTTTATCTTCTACTGGCAACACTCTCTGCGTTCACACCAGGCTCACTCCTCACCCCGTGTGAGGGGCAGCCAGCAGTCCTGCCTCACCCCACTATGCTCTCATTTTTCAGGGTGCTGGAAGTTTCTTGCCTGCTGATGCCATGGGAGAAAAGATCCCAAAAAGGTCTGGAGATGCTCTCTGGACTCCTGCTACTTGACCCCACCGACGGTCTGAAGCCATCTGAAAGGAGACCTCAGTGCTGAAGGGGACCTCAAAGCAGACCTGGCTGCCAGGATCCCCCCCTTGCTCCCCGCATCCTGCCAGTACAAGCATCCTCACCAGTTAGTCACTGGATTTCCTTAACACGAGGCTGCAGAGACGTGGCCTGAGCCCAGCCCAGTGCCGCAGCTCACACCTGACCTTCCCTGATACCCTCAGCCCCGAACAGCTTGGCTTTTCCTATTAGCAGAGGACCTTTCTGCCGCTTCTTGTACTCTCAGCCTCATATTTCAAATTCCTTTGGAGCTGTATCTGGTTTTCATTTAAACATATTACGTTTAGAGAGATATATATATAATACAATGAGAAAGGATTTTCAAGGTAATAAATGGAACATGTGAGCCTAATTATTCAGGATGACCCAATGCAATTTGTAAGTCCAGCGAGTTGTTTATATTGGCAAGATGAGAACAAAATATCATTGGATATGGTCATTACTCTTATAAGATTTCAATATATATACATTGTCAGGAGTCCCTGAGTTATGAAGTCCTCCTTGCTGGAGGAATAAACATGCTGGGTAGTAATCCTGGAAGCAATCAAAATGCCTTCAGCTGGGTGCCTGCAGAGCCCCTCTCTCCCATGATGTCTGCAGTCAGCCCTGCGCCTGCGGCTCCGGTCACAACCCAGACTCGCACACAGACAGTTTATCTCGCTCGGAGGCCGTGGGCAGAGCTCGGTGAGTGAGCAGAGGCAGAAATAGGATTCCTGGCATTTCAGGTTGAATTACGGGAGCTGTCTATGACCGGCACTGCTGGTCAAATAGGAAAAAATAACACCAGGGAGCTGGTTTTGCTTCCCATATGGCTGGAAGAGCCTGAAGGGAGTCTGCTCCCGCGTGCTGGTCTGGGAATGTCCTTCCAGTGCTTTGGTTCTGCAGAGGCAGCACTGGCTGCTGTGCAGGTTGGTCAGGGCATCCCACCCAGTGTGCTGCTGCCCCCCACTCCTACCCTGCCAAGCAAGCGTGCTTGGGCAGCAGGTCCTCTGGCCAGGGATGCAAGAGTGGCTTGCGGCAGGCTGCTGGGAAGGATCCAGGGAAAGGGCTGGCCTCCCTTCCCACCTCTCCTGCACCCCTTCCAGCCACTCGAGAAAAGCTTTCTGAGCATCCTTATTCCCAAATCTGCTGGTGGTGGAGGGAAGCGGGGCACTGCGGGGGTGTGTCAGGCAGCACTGAGGCAGCAGGTGCTAGAAATGCAGCGCCTGCCCTTCGGCTACCATGGGAAGCCTCCAGAAACCTTTTTGTGGTGGTGACACACAAGCTCCTTCAAGAACCAGGAACGATGGCAGCCGAGCTGCACCCTCCCACCTCCTGCGGGCAGCCCTGGTTTCCCTCTCCTGGGACCCCCGGGACTGTCACAGGGGCTTCGGGGCTGAAAATGCTCACCAAGTCAAAGCAGTAGCTACTGCCTGTGCAGTGACACGCTGCCTACCCCCCGCAGTTAAACCCCTGCTCGTTCCCAACGGGGCAGCCAGAAAAATCCTGGCAAGGCTCTCTGACGGGAAAAGGACCCACCCCTCAGCTGGTCCTGCATCTGGGGGGTATAAATCAGCCCAAAAGACAGTGTTTCTGTTGCAGGGAGAAGTTAACTTTCCACTGAATGCACTGAGCTGACAAGCAGTGAAGCCTTGGCTGTTTACCCCAGAGCCCAGGCGTCATGGTCCGCGTGGCTGGAAGTCGCAGTGGGGCTCTATTCACTTTGATTTTACACCAGGGTTAACTAGACCCCAGCAATTATCCCCTTTTAACAAGGCAGTGTTTACACCTAGGAGAAAGGGTCAGCTCCTGACTTGCTCACTGTGGCTGGAAGGAGAGTATTGCTCATGGCAGCTGAAGAGGTAAAGTGAGCATAGGGGAGAAAGAAAAGATGGGAAGAAAGGAAGAAATGGAAATAGGAAAGGCGATCTTAAAGCTCAGATGACAAATATCCCCCGTGATCCCTGACTCCACAGCTTGCTCCGTCTCCGTCCCTTCTTCCACCCACCGTGCTGCGATGCAGCCTCGGATTGCGCACAGAGATAGTTGGAAGCGGGGATAAGTTGATGGATTTCTTAGCTCCTGGGCTATTAAATGTCTGGACCAGCTAATTTTAAAGCAAGCAACCAAAGGCCAAATGACAAATTGTTTGGGGGGCCCTTCAGCAAGAGGATGAAGTTTTATGACCACCAAGGGCACTGTTGCTGCCATTAAATCTGTGGACATCGGGGAAAAATAAGGTCTGATTTATTAGGTGATGGTGAAAAATATTATCCAAGCTATAATTTATTGATCATTGCATCCTCCTGGTTTTCAAGTGCCTATGGAACATAGATGTATTTTTGCTTGCACATGAGGCTGACCACACCATTGCTCCTGCGGGACTAGGGAATGGCTTTCTACAGCAAGTAACAGGTCCCCTCGTTGCTGGGGCTGCTCTTTGGCAGTGGGAATGATGAGGAGCCGTGTGCTCACAGGGAATGCACGACACTGACGGGAGCTGCTGGTCCCGTGGGGCTCATCCAGGTCCAATGTCTCTATCAGGACGTAAATCCCAAAGACATGGGCATCCGCCCACCTCCTCCTTCCTGCTGGACCCTGATCATTGCCACAGTCTCCTTCCTCTTCCTTCCTGCTCCCCTCATCCCTGTGCCTGCCCTCCCTCCTGGCCCCCAAAGCATCACGGAGCAACACTGACCCTGGGGAAGGACAAACTGTCCCAAGGCCCCTTGCACACCCATGGTGAGGAGAAGGCAGACCTCGAGGAGGTTTCGTCTTTGCAAAGGCAAGGGACAGCGCAGCCACGGCCGCGTTGTACCCCCGAGCCGTAGCAGCAGGGCAGACCCCCAACATGCCTGCAGCAACCTTTCCCCATCACCCCCCCCCACAGGCTG
>NW_010274310.1:16328-16640 GCF_000690775.1 Eurypyga helias | reverse complement strand
CCAGCTGCCTCCGGTACCTGGCTCAGGGACCGGGATCGCTTCCCGCTGCGAGCCCGGGCGGTGGGAGCAGAATTCAAGATGGCAAATGAAAAGAGGGCAGCCTCGGGCCCCCGGGGAACCTTGCTGGAGCTGGAGGCTCTCTAAGCCGGTCCATCTGGTGAGGAGAGAGCCGGGCTCTGCAGGGATAGCCGGAAATAACAGCAATTCATGCAGTTATGTTTCCAGATTTTTTTCTTTAACCATCAAATAATACCACAAGAAAAAAAAAAGGGGGAAAAGGAAATAGAAAAAGCAATATAGGGACCAGAGTTT
>NW_010274310.1:12697-16278 GCF_000690775.1 Eurypyga helias | reverse complement strand
AACTCACTCCTGCTCTCTGTTAGAGCCTCCCCCAGCCGGCCCGGTGAGAGGAGCCCAACCACAGCCTGTGCACAGCTACTGCACGCAAATCCTGCCCCCTGAGCTTTCCAAGGTGATCTTGGTGGCTCTTCCGTGGCCGGTGCCATTCACAGATCATTCGCAGAGCATCACACCCCCTCCATCCCGGCAGTCCAGGGAAAGCGGAAGCCAGTGCCAGGGGATCCCTGCGAGCCGAGGGCTGCTCCTGAGACAGCGTGGAGATCCAGATTTCCCATCCCGCCAGGATGATGCTCACTCCCGGTCAGACACAGCATTTCCCCCGGGGGTCTCCAGTGCTGGCTCACTAGCAGTTATCACCACAGCCCTGGGGTGCTGTTGATCCAATGGTAGCTGCAGTTCCAGATCCCTCAGAAATTGCCAGAAACCAGTTTACAGAGGGAGGCAAAGCCTCCCAGGCTCTGTGCTGGAGCTGCTCTCCTCTGAGCCCTGCCCAGCCTGTGAGCATTGCAGTCCCTCTCAGAGCTCAGGACACACTTCGGCTCGGAGCAGAGTCCTGCTCTCCCTACCGGCACCCATCATCCCGGGTGCTGGACCGCGGGGTGCAGCCCAGGTGCCAGGCGCAACGGCACGGAGATGCTCCCAGCTCCCAGGCCAGCATCCCGCTTTGAAGGAGAACGCAGGAGCAAAGCAGCCGGGAGTTCAGCCACGCAGAGGGCCCGGGGAGCACAAAATCCATGTGGTTTGCGACGTGGATGCTGCTCATTTGTTTTCCTTGATTTGGGGAGCAAAGGCCGGGGGCAAAGGTGGGTCCAGACCACCCACAGTCCTTGGAGCTGACAGGGACTGACGGGGCCAAGAGGGACCCACCACCCCCATCACACCAGAGCCACAGCCAGGCGGGGGGATGCAAAGCTGACGAGCACAAGCTGCGGCACTGATGCCCAGCTGCTGCTCCCGACATCCCGAGGATGGGCGAGGGCCAGGATTGCCTGGGCAGCAGGGCTAAATCCCACTGTGTGACAATACACTGCACAGCCCATTTGTCCCCTATCACCTGGAAACGAGGTGAAGCAAACAATTTTGTGTGGACTGAGGGTTCCCATTGCACCTCTCCGTTTGGGAAATAAGGGAGAATATCGATAGCTGCATCCTCCCACTTGTCAGGTAGAAAATGAACGGTGCCCAGAGAGCTGCCTGTGACACAGATGAACCACACTGCAGGTCCCCAGGCTGAAATCTCCTCCTAGGGCACCAGGGAGGGAATTTGAATGACCATTCCAATGAATGCCTCTTCCCAAGGTTCCTTTCTTGCTGAGGGCAGAGGATGTGGTACCCGACCAGGCTGTCCCACACCAGCAGGTGAGAGTGCTCAGGGAACAATGATTTCCTGCCTCAGCCCTGAACTAAACCAGCAAATATTTGCTCCTTTTTTGGAACAGAGTAGGAAGAGGGTTGTGCTGCTTCCAGGAGAGAGCAGCGTCTTTCAGTGTGCTCATGCATCAGCTGGCCTCCATACCCAGAGTGCGGTGTGGAGCTTCTCACATCGCCCAGGCCTGCTGGAAGGGAGTCCTGGGGTCAGACCGGGCTCGGGGTGAGCCATTCCCTGTTAACGCAGATCCCTTTGATGGGAGCAGGCAGAGGACACACAGCCCTCACACTCTGCAAACAGAAGAGGAGCTCTCTTGGCACTGGAGCTGTTTTCCCTTCCCAGAGTAAAATGCCCAAGTACTTGCTATATTTAGACACTGGGGTTTTTCAGGAAACAGAAAGAGGCTCGTACACACCTCTGGAGATGGCTCCTAGCCTCCCGACCAGAGCTGGCCCCGGAGCCCATCGCTGCATCAGTGCCAACCCCACGTGACCCCCCTGCCCTGCCAGCCCTTCCTGCAGGCAACAGGGGACCCCGAAATGCCCTTCACCCACGTCAGGCTCTGTGTGCCCCAGCCAGCCCCCTTTCACGTGGGGAAAGGCTTAGAAAAGCTGGCAGAGGGCCAGGCTGCGATGGCAAAGAGCAGCGGTGCCTGACTCCGGCTGCCACCGAGCCCCGGGAGCGCTGGACGGCAGAGGGCACTGAAGATGGCGAAGCCATCCCATAATAAGTGCTTCCCCAGCTTTCCCCGCATTTTTTCCTTGTCTGGGAGAAAAAGAAAAAGCCTTCCTTTTTTATCGTTAAAGGCTTGCACCGCTCCTCGCAGTGCCTGAGCTGGGGTCCCCGTCCCTGCCACCCGCCCGTGGCTGCGGGGCAGCCCTCCCTCCAGCGCTCCCCTTTCCAACTGGATGGCTTCCCAGCAAGGAGCAGCAGGAGAAATCTTGGCTTCTGGTGGGGAAAGGCAGCCAGCGCCGGGGAAGGGCGGGGAGGGAAAGCGATGCATTTCCAATGCTCGAGCACACCATCCTCGCAAGCATCCCCGTAATTGCAGCCACATGCTGGCTCTCACAGCCCTCGCCTCGCTCGAGCCCCACATCCCCTTCTCCACTCCTGGGGCTGCTGTACAGCCCCCCCCCAGCCCAGACATGCCTTTTATCCCCCGCTGTAGGCCAAGAGAGAGCTGCACCCGTTCTGCATCATAGACCTGTAAACCCAGCGGGGCTGGCGGGGAATTTGCATCACGCCCTTAAGCTGCGGAGGAAAATGATGGACCCTGGACTATACCGGTCCCCAGGCCCTTCCCTCTCTTTCTTTCCTCCCTCTCTCCTCCAGCATGAATATTTATCCCCTCGCCCAGGCTGCCTTCGCGCGCCGGCCGTCGCCCTCACCATTCCTGCAGTGCTGCGGCGAGTGCAGCCCGGGGCCGGGGCGAGGGGGAGGCAGCCCTTTTCATTTCCAATCCCCCCATCCTCGATGGAGGGTAAACATTGTTCCTCTCACAAAGGCGGGTATTGTAGCAGGATTGGGGGGGGAGAGAAAGGCGAGCGGGAGGAGGCGCCGGGGAGAAGAAGTGTGAGCGGGAGGGCACGGGAGAGCCCCCTGAGAAGAGGGAGAACGGGATGTGAATATAAATTCTGTAAATATTTTCTTTAAGGTGCTGCATGTAATCCCAGGAAATAGATCCAGTTGCACGGGAGAGCGGGGGGAGCGGGACTGACTCTGCTGTGGGTTTCTCCACATTGATTAAAATCCTGATGGAAAGGTGAGGGGAGCATCCCGGGCCGCTCAGGTATCAGAACCCTCCCCACCACCACCTTCCTGCCATCTCCCCAGGTCTAGACACCGTCTGGGCAGCTCCTCGTCCCTCACGCTGTCCCCACTTGTACTCCCCAGGCCCTTTTCCTCCTGGATAATGCGTGGCCAGGACGGTCAAGCACAGCTGGGGTGCGAGTCGTGCCGTGAAGGGTTCACTGGCCATCAGCCACCTCACCCGGAGCAGGGGCAAGATCCTGAGTTGAGGTGGGGGCACGTGGCACCCAAGGGAGGGAGCAGGGACACCTCAGCCTGGCTGTCACCGGATAAAAGTCAAGCACAAGGCTGGAGAGCTGTCTACAGGGGTCATCCTTGTTGATGAATAGGGCACTGGTGGCAAAGCCAGCAGTGGTCGTGAGACACCCCACCGGCCCCTCTCCTGCCCCGGACACTGTTCTCA